>NW_028317904.1:1832500-1985000 GCF_062004578.1 Staurois parvus
CAGCATTACCTATAACGCTACCACCTCCCCCTCACTCCCCCTCTCTATTGGGGTCCCTCAAGGCTCTGTCCTCGGGCCCCTTCTCTTCTCCATCTACACCTCCTCCCTTGGCCAACTGATACACTCTCATGGCTTCAACTACCACCTCTATGCCGACGACATGCAAATCTATCTTTCGACCCCTCGTCTCACCCCTTCAGTCTCCACCCAAATCACTAGCCTACTGAATGACATATCAGATTGGATGTCGCTCCACTTCTTTAAACTGAACCTCTCCAAAACCGGGCTCCTAGTATTCCCCCCAGCCAGCTCACCCCCCCACTGACTTCTCCATCACGTCCAACAATGTCACCATCAGGCCCACCCTGGTGCCTGATGGTGACATACTTGGTACTTGGTGTAATTCTAGACTGCAATCTATCCTTCCAGCCCCAAGTCCAATCGCTAACAAACTCATGCAGACTCAACCTCCTCAACATTGCCAAAATACACCCATTCCTAACCCCAGAAACCACTAAGCAACTCACCCACTCCTTCATCATATCACAACTCGATTACTGCAACTCCCTCCTCACTGGCCTGCCTCACCACAGGCTATCCCCGCTTCAGTCGATCCTAAATACGGTGGCCAGACTCATCCACCTTACCAACCACTCCATTTCCGCCAACCCCCTCTGCCAATCCCTCCACTGGCTTCCGATTGCCCAACGGATCAAATTCAAAATGCTAACACTGACGTTCAAAGCTGTCCATAATTCTGCCCCAAACTACATCACCGACCTAATATCCAAATACCACCGCACTCTCCGCTCCTCACAAGACCTCCTTCTCTCTAGTTCCCTGGTCTCCTCCTCCCATGCCCGCCTCCAGGACTTCTCCAGGGCATAACCCATCCTCTGAAACTCCCTATCCCAATCCATCAGACTATCACCTACTCTCCTCTCCTTTAGGTACACCCTGAAAACCCACCTCTTCAGGGAAGCCTACCCCGCCCTCTGCTAATTGCCGATCTCCTCCACTCTTCCTACCACTCCATCCCCCCCAGCTTTTCCTCCCGTACCACTATCCCCTCCCTCCTAGATTGTAAGCTCCAAGGAGCAGGTCCCTCTAACCCCTCGTGTATTGCACTGTATTGTTATTGTACTGTCTCATGTATTGTCTCCCATTGTAATGTACAGCGCTGAGCGAACTGTTGGCGCTATATAAATACTGTATAATAATAATATAATAATAATTTCAATAAAGCCTTTGCAACAGTCTTTGGGCAGTATGGCCGTTTTAAAAGGGCATGCACCAAATTTTAGGAATGAAGGCTCCTTGAGCCCATGTAGCCTTGACTGGTGGGAGCATGGGTATATACAAGCTTGTGGAATGCTGGACTAAGTGCATTAAAAAGCATGGAGACTATGTTGAAAAATGATGTAAATGTACATTCTCTACTGTCCTTCAAATAAATTATAGAAGTAGAGGGTGGATAACTATTGACTCACTTCTCATATTTATTAATATTTTTTATATTATAATCCTAAGATTGTTATACAATATTATATTAAGCACTACCCTCTTAGGAGATGCTGAAGTTTGGGTCCCCCTATAGTTCTGCACAGTCAGGCAACACGCATTTTCGCATTAAATTGCATCCAGGAGACAGTAACCGGTCGCTGAGCTTTGTTTTGAACTTTTTATTAGGGGATTTGAACTTGGATAGGGTTAGGGGTGTACAGGTTGCCTAATGGAACTGTGACACCGAGGACAACTTCCTGGAACTATATACTGCTTTTTACACAAAAATACTCTTCTTGGAGGGCTAGCCAGTGTCTCTGGTTATACCACCCCAGACCCTAGATTCTCCTAATCCAGCTGTTCTGGGTGAATCCCTGAGCAGGGGATCCAGTGTCTGTCGCTTTAAAGTGAAAACATTCCTGTGAATTTGCTAATCTGGTTTCCCACCAGAGTTTTCCTTCCCCTATCTGGCCCAGGGGGTGCAGGTGTACTCACTCAGTCCTTCTCCTGTGCTGCTGGTGGGTTGCTGGCTGCTACCAGGCCTTCTAGCTGGGCTGCTCCTTCCCTGTTGCACAGGTGGTCCTCACTCTGGGTGCCAATGAAGTCCTGAACTTTCCTCCTTCCAAGCTCCACTGCTTGTAGGTGAGCCCCTTTACATTTGAGCCCCCTCCCAGGCTCCTGCTCTCCAGCCTCACTTCCTCTTCCACATGAACTCTCCTCTCTCCTCCTCCTCCTCCTACTGCTGAGCAGGCTCAGTTACTCTTAAAGGTTGTCCTGGCCCCTTGCCAAGCCTCCTGTTGGGGATAAGCAAGGATCCTCTAAGAGTACAGACCAACCACTCCTCACCTCCACAAACTACTTCTATATCTTTCTCCAAAGTTCTAGAGCAGAGGGAAGTCCTAGAAATATGGTCTGCAGAGCCTCTCAGCTCTGACCACAATTTGACCCACCTGACTATCACACCCAGGCTGCTACTCAGCCCTGCTCACTAACAATTGAACTAGAGCTCCCTATAGTTAACTAGCAGAGTGCTACATTAATAATTAAATAATAATAATATTAATAGAAAAAAAAAAAAACCAGTCTAATGTCTGCCTGACACTCTTGGTAAGGACAGACCTTTTAGATTAGGTCAAGTTACTCTTTAGGCATGCTCACAGTACAACTGTGACTGGCACTGGTTAAGTGATTATGTTTGAGCTTTCAAAAAAAGCTGTGGCCTTGCCCTTTCCAACTTAATTTGTCTATGTGTCATCTTTGGCCAAGGTTACTGGGTAATGTAGTTGCGGCTTTAAGCCTATGCTCCTCAGTAGTCAAGCTTTGCAACAGTTTTGGTTGTTTTACCAACACCTGCACTAAGAAGGTTCAACATTGGAATTGCAGAAGTGTAGCGTTCTCAGAAAAATGCAAACTGTAAACTAAAGAGATAAGTCTGCGAGGTAGTATACACCAAGCTGGACTTAACTACAAGTAATCAGGCACATTGTACAAAATGGTTGAATTCCGGGGGGTCCTATCCTCACATTAGGTGTCACAGTTTAAAAACAGCATGGATGTTTGGGGCTCTGCCCACATAGCCGCATCATTCATTCACAAAGTTCTGGAAATGAATACACTGCACCTATCATTGGTCACTGCAGCCAACGGCTTGTAGTTCACAATGAACTGCAGGGGGAACTGGTGAGCGCTCTCATAGTCATTGATCCTTCTTGCAATTATGTAACTGCCTGCCCATATGGGAGGTACTGGCAGTGTACTGAGAGTCTGTAGTAGCCTGGAATTGTACCCGCGATCTGCTGATCACAAGTGCAATGCTTCACAGACTTCAGTGTAAAAAAATAATAAATGCACAATTTTTTTTACCTGCAACAAAATGTGTGTGTGTGTGTATATATATATATATATATATATATATATATATATATATACACAGTTGTGTTCAAAATAATAGCAGTCAGACATCACTAACCTGATCAATCACTGTTTTTGGTAGAAATGATATTTCTACATGGCAAATAATTTACTAGCAGGTGTAGTAGAGTAATAGAAATCCAACAGACCCAACAGTCATGAAATGTATGCTGCTGATTCTGTGTAATTGAATCACTAATTGAAAGGGGCATGTTCAAAATAATAGCAGTGTGGAGTTCTATTAGTGAGGTCATTCATTCTTTGAAAAACAGGTGGCAATTATTGCCCTTATTTAAGGAAGGAAGGCAGCAAATGTTGTACTTGCTGGTTACAGTGCATTTCTCTCAGAAGAACAGCGTACCTTGATTAAAAAGTTGATTGGAGAGGGGAAAACATATAAAGAAGTGCAGAAAATGATCGGCTGCTCAGCTAAAATGATCGCAAATGCTTTAAAATGGCAACCAAAACCTGAAAGACATGGAAGAAAGCGAAAAACTACCATTCGAATGGATAGAAGAATAGCCAAAATGGCGAGGACTCAGCCAACAATCAGCTCCAGGAAGATCAAAGAAGGTCTAAAGTTACCTGTGAGTACTGTTACAATTAGAAGACACCTATGTGAAGCCAAGCTATCTGCAAGAAGCCCCCGCAAAGTCCCATTGTTGAAAAAAAGACATGTGCTGAAGAGGTTACAATTTGCCAAAGAGCACATTGACTGGCCTAAAGAGAAATGGCACAACATTTTGTGGACTGATGAAAGTAAGATTGTTCTTTTTGGGTCTAGTGGCTAGAGACAGTTTGTCAGACGACCCCCAAACACTGAATTGAAGCCACAGTACACTGTGAAGACAGTGAAGCATCATGATATGAGGATGTTTCTCATACTACGGTGTTGGGCCTATTTATCGCATACCAGGGATCATGGATCAGTTTGAATACATCAGAATACCTGAAGAGGTCATGCTGCCTTATGCTGAAGAGGAAATGCCCTTGAAATGGGTGTTCCAACAAGACAACGACCCCAAGCACACCAGTAAATGTGCAACATCTTGATTCCAGACCAACAAGATTGACGTTATGGAGTGGCCAGCCCAATCCCCGGATCTTAATCCAATAGAAAACTTGTGGGGTGACATCAAAAATGCAGTTTCTGAGGCAAAACCAAGAAATAGAGAAGAACTGTGGAATGTAATCCAATCATCCTGGGCTGGAATACCTGTTCACAGGTGCCAGAAGTTGGTTGACTCCATGCAACACAGATGTACAGCAGTTCTCAGAAACAGTGCTTATACAACGAAATATTAATTAAGTGATTCAAAGGAAAGCAAAATCTTCAAACATTTTTCAGTTTATATAGTGAATGTTTGAGTTTGTAAAGAAGAATACAAACACTGCTATTTTTTTGAACAGTCTAATATTCACTTTTCTTCAATTTTTTTAGAGGAACAACACAAATTTGATATATTTTTCTTCATGTTTTGATTTGGAATAGAATGTGTAGTGTTCCCAATGCATTTGTGTGTATGGAAATAAAAGCTATTAGAAGGATTTTGAGCTTTATACACTTTTTTCAACACACTGCTATTATTTTGAACACAACTGTATATACGTATATGTATATATTTTTTTTTTCTGCAACAGGTGAAGTTATCCTTTAAATTTGTCATGCCTTATGCAAAGCATTGCGACCATGGCATGTGAACAGCTAATGTATTGTGGTTATGTGAAAGTAGCCTAAAAGTGTTGTCTTAGTGACCCATAAATCCCATACCTTTAGCTGGCACAAAACAAGCACTCTCCACTGAGCAGCTCTGCTCAAAGTAGCTGTAACTAGCTGTAAGTAGCGGTAATTCAAATCTGGCTGCCGAAGCCAAAGCTTCCACAAGCATGGGCATGGGACTCATAGACATCCACAAGCATGGTAATACCAGTCCCAACCCTAGCAGTAAGTGGTAATGGTCCTATGGCGGGGACTGTCACTGGCATGTTGTAGATGTCTTACACAATAAACTCAGATGGTAGTGATTTATATGGTCTGCGTTGGTCTTTTCTTTCTATATAGAATGCCATACTTTGTTATCTACATTGCCAATATCTGACTGATGGGTTTGATACATGAAGTCCAGTGTAACCACCAGTCAGAGCAGTAAAATTAGTGACTGGATAATTGTTTGCCAAATTAGTTGATAATGATTGCTTGAGTACTGATACAAGCAGGACAGCATGCTCAATCACTTCTTATGTACAGCTCAAAGCCAACCAAATCAGAATAAAGAAATCCCAGCCATCAACAGAATTGTATTCTAATAATTTTAAGGACACAGCTGACATAAACCTCCAGCCACTACCTCATTTTGACCTCTTCCCACATTTGAACTCTCTCGATATTCTCAGACTACTGTGCCCTGAGGTCTGTTTATGTGAAGTATGCGGTTGATGAGCTGTTCCCCATTAATTCTTCCTTTTATACATGGTTCTGTGCTCTCCTGACTAAATTAAACCTATTAAAATGCACCCTATCAGTCTGACAAGTTTATTTGGTCTGAGCAATACTGCTACTTTAATTATATGTAAGCAACTTACCCAGTGGATATATTCTTGTACAGGTAAGCCCACATCAACCAAATAACTCCGTGTCCTGTACACGGTGGGTTAATTACCAGCTTCTCAAATGTAAACCTAGAGGAATGCAGATGGGAAACAAACTGGACTTGATACCTTAATTACCAGTTTTCATTTTGTGTTTTGTGGGAAACTGAGGCTAAATTTTTATTTACATATATCTCTTAGTAGCCACAAAGGATATACTGTAAATCCAGTTTGTGTGCACCAAATGCCTTTGCAAACCTGGGTGTTGCTTTGCAAAAGCTGACGTGACATCATTGCTGTGCTGTACTTAGCCTGTGCAGACAGCAGAGCTGTGGGAGGGTACCAGTAGGTCCTCATATTAGAGGCTGTTCATAGAAATTACAAGAGGGGCAGTACAAGACCAGTCACCCTGCAAAAGCAGAGAGAGCAGCAGTGGCTGGTCTTGATTATAGAAAAAAACTCATATATAGAGGCAAAGCACAGGAGTTGTTTTAACCACTTGCCCTCCAAAGGATTTACTCCCCTTCCTGACCAGGCCATTTTGTGCGATACAGCGCTGCATTACTTTAACTGACAATTGTGCAGTCATGCAGCGCTGTACCCAAATGAAATTTATGTCCTTTTTTCCCCACAAATAGAGCATTCTGGTGGTATTTGATTGCCTCTGTGTTTTTTTATTTTTTGCACCATAGACAAAAAAAATATATTTTTTTGCTATTAAACATATCCAGTAAATAAATTTAAAAATGTATTCTGCTACATGTCTTTGCTAAACAAAATCACAATACATGTAAATTATTTGGTTTATGTGAAAGTTATAGCGTCTACTAATTGCAGTATAAATACTGGAATTTGTATTTAAAATTTTTTTATACTAGTAATGGCTGCGATCAGCGACTTATAGCAGAACTGTGGGACTGCAGAGGGCATTCTGACACTGGGGGGGAACTGACTAACTGCCACTTACATCCCCAGTGACACTAATACAGTGATCAGTGCTAATAAAAAGCAACAACACTATACTAATGGCACTGGGCAGGAAAGGGTTAACATCTGGGACGATCAATGAATTAACTGTGTGCTGTTTTACTATGTGTGCTGTGTGTGTTTTACTAGGGACACATACTGCTTTGTAATGGTCTGCTATGCAGACCAATACAAAGCAGCATGTCAGTGATGAGAGGGGAGAGATCTGTGTTGTTACACACAGACCTCTCCCCTTTCACTGTTCCTCAGCAATCACCGGGTGCTGCTGGGGAATATTCAGCCAGGACCCGGTGATCAACAGCTGTACCCTCCAATGATTTTGTGATTTTGTGCAACCCTGTATCACATAGCTGGTGATGGAGGCCAATGGAGAGAGGGCTTCCCTTGCGGCTAAGTTCCAGACTCCTCTGAGAGTGGGACAGTGGGAGTCAGGCACAAAGTGGCACAGGTCGCCTGTAGGAGTGCTGGTTTGTGGTCCACCCAGAAGCAGAGCTGATGTACAGAGATAGGTCTGCAGACAGGTGGCGCCTGTGTGAGGTATGCAAGCCCTTCTGGGATTTAGAGATTTACTGGATAGCTGGTTCAAGCTGAGGTCAGGTACCAGGTGGGAATCAGAGCAGATGTAGTGAGATGAGATAGCCGAGGTCATACACAGAGAAGCGAGAGAGATAGAGTATCCATAAGCCAAGCCGAGGTCAGATCAGGGGTTAAGCAGAGTAGACAGGTCCAAGAGCAAGCTGAGTCGGTATCAGGAAATCACAATAACACAGGAAACAGGAACAAGGCACGGGGAGCTAGAGATCATCCAGCAACTTGAGGAAGTGATGAGCCTCCTTATAAAGGCCGTCAGTCACCAAACAGAGGCTAATGTGTGCTTCTGCAGCCATGCAGGGTACTGGCAGAAGTGCCAGATCTTCCTGAACTTCTGCCGTGGACAGGACCCTTACAGTGCCCCCCCCTAAAGGGCAGCCTTCAGATGCCCACCTGGGCCATATTTTCAGGATACTTGGAACAAAGTTCTTGGAGAAGCCTGGGGGCATGTACATTGCCTTTTGGTTCCCAGGAACTTTCTTCAGGTGGGTACTCCTTCCATCTGACCAGGTACTGGATTTGTCTTCCCCGCCTTCTGCAGTCCAGAATTGCTTCAACCTCATATTCCGTCTCCTCCCCAACTGTTATCGGCAGAGGAGGTGGTTCTACTCTCCCTGGAAAAGGATCAGCAACAGCTGGCTTAAGTAGGGAGACGTGGAAAACTGGATGGATCTTGTATGATTCCGGAAGAAACAGCTCAAACGCCAGTGGATTGATTTCCCTCTTGATCCGGAAAGGGCCCATGTACCTTGGTCCCAACTTATGTGACGGGCAAGGGAGTTTTAGGTTGGCAGTTGGCAGCCAAACTTTGTCTCCGATCTTCAGAGGAGGGTTTTCGCTCTGTTTCCTGTCTGTCGTAGTGTTTATTATAATCAGCCTGGGATTTCTGTATAGACTCTCAGAGAACTTTCCAGTTGTTCTGTATCATGGAGAGTCTGTCCTGTACTGCGGGTACCGAAGCTTCAGGAATGGTGTCTGGTATGTAGGAAGGGTGGAATCCATAATTGGCCCAAAATAGTGACTGGTTTGTGGCAGAATGAACTGAGTTTTTGTAGGCAAACTCCGCCAATGGGAGTAGGGATGCCCAATCATCCTGAGAAAAAGTAGAAAAGCACCGTAAGTATTGCTCCAAAGTCTGATTCGTTCGCTCCATTTGCCTGTTACTCTGGTTATGGTAGGCGGACGATAGGCAGAGTTCCACCTTCAGGGCCTTGCAGAGGGCTCTCCAGAACCTGGAAGTAAACTGCACCCCTCGGTCTGAGACATTATTACTGGGCAGACCATGTAACCTGACAATCTCTTTGATGAAGGTCAGTGCAGTCTCTGGCGCAGATGGTGAATCCACCATTGGTAAGAAGTGGGCCATCTTGGATAGCCGATCCACTGCTACCAGAATGGTAGTAAATCCCTCAGAGGGCAATAAGTCCACAATGAAGTCCATTGCAACCATCTCAAAGGGACGATCAAGAATGGGCAGGGGCCTCAGTAACCCCCAAGCCTTGGTTTTGTCTCCCTTGTTACGTAGACACACTGTGCACAATTTCACATAGGCTCTACAGTCTTGATTCAAGTTGGGCCACCAAAAGGATCGCTGGATTAGTTCCAGTGTTTTACGGGCTCCAAAGTGTCCAGCCAGTTGATGATCATGGAAAGCCCTGAAAACTTGAGATCTTACTTCTTGGGGTACAAAGATCTTATCCTTGTGCCAAAGAAGACCATCCTGCCTTCTTAACGAAGCTTGTTCAGGTTCAGGACATAGTGCAGAGGCTTGCTTGATCGAACACTTTAGGCTGGGTTGGATCAGCAAAACATTTTGGAACGATAAGATGGTGTTGGGGGGAGAAGGCTCCTCTGGGTCCGGGATGATATGGGAAAGAGCATCTGCCTTCCCGTTCTTGGATCCTGGGTGGTAGGTTATGTGGAAATTAAACCTGGAGAAATATAAAGCCCATCTAGCCTGCGAGGTCTTAGGCGCTTGGCGGATCTTAGATACTCCAGATTTTTATGATCCGTGAAAATCATAATTGGGTGGTTGGCTCCTTCAAAGAGGTATCTCCATTCTTTGAAGGCTATCTTGATCGCTAAAAGTTCCCTATCACCCACATTGTAGTTCCTTTCAGCTTGGCTCAGTTTCCTAGAACAAAAAGGCTATTGGGTGAAGCAGAGCCTTTGGGCCCTGGTGCTGAGAGAGTACGGCTCCTGTAGCAACTTCAGATGCATCCACCTCCAAGATGAAGGGAAGTGTTAGTTCTGGATGCTGTAACACCGGAGCAGAAGTGAACTGATCTTTTAACTGCTCGAACGCTATTTGAGCTTCCTGGCTCCAGCAGAAACGTGTATGCTGGCGAGTGAGTTGAGTAATAGGGGCAATGATGGTGGAAAATCCCTTAATAAATTTCCAATAGAAATTTCGAATCCCACGAATCTTTGGACCCCTTTCCTGTCTGAAGGTGCAGGCCATTCCAGGATAGCAGATACTTTCTGAGGGTCCATGGAGATTCCCTCAGTGGAAATTATGAGCCCCAGGAACTGGATGGACTGCTTTTCAAACTCGCACTTCTCTGCCTTTGCGTACAAGCCATGCATCCTTAGAGTGTTTAGCACTTTCCTAACATGATCTCGATGGAGTTCCAGTGAGGTAGAGAAAATTAGGATATCGTCCAGGTAGACAATTATGAAAAGGTCAAGGTACACTCTAAAGATATCATTCACAAAGTGTTGAAACGTAGCAGGGGCATTACATAGTCCAAACGGCATCACCAAGTACTCGAAATGTCCAAAGCGTGTTCTGAAGGCGGTCTTCCACTCATCGCCCCCTCCCTTATACAGACTAAATTGTAGGCCCCCCGTAAGTCCAATTTAGTGAACACTCAAAATCTCTGAAACAACTCAGGCACAAGAGGAAGAGGATACCGATTTACGTAATTTTGTTAAGCTCTCTGTAGTCAATGCAGGGTCTGAGAGACCGATCTTTGTTTTCAACAAAGAAAATGCCAGCCCCTGCAGGGGAGGAGGAGGGGGGGATGAATCCTTTAGCGAGGTTCTCATCTAAGTAATGTCCGAGGGCTTCCAGTTCAAGCTCGGACAACAGGAAAATTCACCCAAATGGTATTTCTGCCACTGGAAGTAACTCAATTGGGCAATCGTAAGACCAATGGGAAGGCAATGTGCCGGCCTTCTTTTTATCAAACACATCAAGAAAGTCGTGGTAGGTACATGGAACTGATTGACTGGCCTCTGGTGAAGGTTGGACTGAGAGACATATGGAAGAGTTGGTGAAAGCAGGGACAATACAGTGTTGCAGACAACATTCTGATGAAAGATGATATCCTTCTTGGGCCAATTGATCTGTGGATTGTGGGCTTGCAACCAGGGTATTCCTAGTATGGCTGGAAACATGGGGGATCTGATGACGTCAAAACAAATGAACTCCTGATGGCCGGAGTCAGTTGTTGCTAGAATAGGAATGGTTTCCTTGGTAACAGGTCCAGAGCTTGGAGTAATGCCATCCGCTAGTAATACGTCAAGTCTTTGTTTCTTACTATCACGTACCTGGTAATGGGGGCCAATGGAGCGAGGGCTTCCCTTGTTAGCTAAGTTCCAGACTCCCCTGAGAGTGGCTGAAGTCGGCTGAAGTCACTCAGCCGGTTCAGGCTCTTGAAAGATCTCAACTTTAATGTCGGGATCCACCCAGGTCCCTGACCAGCAGCTGGCTCAGCCTTTCAGCTTGCCATTGAGAGCCTTAGCCAGCTGCTTCCATCTCTCCACAGCTCAATGCTCCAGTGAATGCTGAAGGGTCAGAGCAGAGAGTCAGTGACTGACAGTCACCACCTATCTGCTCGCTAAAGACTGAGAACTGAGCGATCGGCGGTGCTTGATTGCTCAGTTCTTGGTGAAAGAAGCAGCAGAGGACAAATGCAGCATTGGAACAATGTTGCCTCTACCTAGGTGAGTATGAATGTTTGTTTTTTTACAATCCCGAAGTTCTCTTTTAAGATGGATGACTGCACATATGCACAGTAAATGCACAAAGGACATCAGCATTCAAAGGTATACATGACTGTTGTGTTCAGGCCTTATGTTGATTCCCACGCTGCTAAAAGCTAGGAAGTCTACTTCTTGCAATGTCCACCATTGCACATGGAAAGCATATTTGCCTGGTGCAAGCAAAGATGTATTTAGCACAGGAAATACTGCATGGGACAAATCTTAACCTTTTTTAAACCCAGGTAGGTATCAGTATTTGACCCTGAGTACTATCAAGAGGCAAAACTCTGCACTTGAGAACTTCTTCCAAAGACAGCTAGCATTCCTTGGTTGAAACCTTTGTTTCAGGTTGTCTCTCATGTAGCTCCTCCTGTACAATCATCTGTTACTCTGCATGATTTAATTCTGGTTCTTTTATACTCATCCCCTTTCGAATCTCCCAAAAGGTTGTGTTCCTTGTTGCCATCGGTTCTGTGAGGCATGTCTGGGCTGGTGGCCTTGTCCTGTAAAAAAAACCCTGTTGGTTTTAAACAAGGATAAGGCAGTGCTGAGACCTAGGGCCTCATTCCTTCCTGCAGTAGTGTCAGCTTTGCACCTCTATTAGGACATTGCTCTTCCTACACTTTGTCCAGCTTTATTACGGCAGGAGATTTCTCTTCATTGTCTGGATATGTAAGTTTATCTTTCAACTACTAGTCCCTTCAGGAAAACAGATTCTCTTTTTGTCATTCTTGATGGTAACTGTAAAAGGGAACCAGATTCATATTCCACCGATTTAGGTGGCTCAAACAGAACATCATCCAAACTTATGGTCTGAAGGATAAGGTTCCACTCTTTCCTTTCAAGGTGCACTCTACTAGGTCTGTTAATGCTTCCTGGGTTTTTCACCATCAGGCAACTGTTTCCCTGATTTGCAAGGCTACCACCTGGTCTTCTGTTTACAAGATTTCTAAGTTTTACCAAGTAGATGTCCAGGCCTCATCTGATGTCAGGTTCAAACGTAATGTCTGTGAGTAGGTGCAGCATTGTGCGGTGGCAGTAAAGACACAGAGTTCAGTTGCAGGTAAACTCAGAACTTGTGTTGCAGAGAATGCCAACTACTAACAACTCCAGCAGAAGAGAGCTACTACGGGTAACATTCAAAGTTCAGTTCAATGCAGGGTTGCAGCAGGCAAAGATGTACCAACAGTGTCTGTCTTCAGAGGGTAGAATCAGGAGCGGACTGACAACTCATGGGGCCCCCGGGCAATAGGGGATCATGGGGCCCCTGTGTCCATGCCCAAACTCAAAAAAGCCTATGAAAAAAGTACCAGGGGCATCTCATGGGGCCCCCTACTGACCCCAGTGCCCGAGTTTCCAAATGGTCAGTCCGCCCTGGGTAGAATGCTACCTGGCCAGTCCAGTCCCAAAGTGGAGGCTTCTGTGCAGGATGGTGAGTCCCTAGCCTTTCTCTACTCATCTGGAACCTTTCCCTGCCGCTATCACTTTCCCTGATGGGTGCTCTTTCCCTACTCTGGCCACTTTGCAAAACGCATGCCAAACCCTGGGGGCAGGGCCTCCAAGGACTAGGAAGCCACAGAGAAACCAAGTTTCTCCTAACTTCCTCTATAGGCTGTGGTACCACTCCAGTCGAGCACCTCCTACAGTTAAGAAAACAGACTCTACCTGCCTACACTTCCCCCTTTTTGACAGATGCTGTCCTCAGAATCGCAACATAATAAAAACAGCAACAACAACAGTAATAAAAGTGCAATAAGAGCATGATTAAGTCAGAATGATTAAATAAGTTCAAACATAGTCAGAGTATCTTGCAGGACATTTCCCATGGTTGAACATCAAAGGGCACCAATTCTCTTGGCTTTCAACAGATTCACTTGGCAGAGGATCATCTTCAGGTAGTGACTTGAGGGCTACAGGTGGCATGGGGTCTCTCTCCAATCACTTGGGCCAAAGGCAGAATCCTCAGACATGTCAGTACAGTCTGTGGTACTGGATGGGGTTGCCGGGCTTCTTGGGCTCCTGGCACCAGAGCTCTCAGGCTCTGGCTTGATGGAGGTTGGAGACTCGAGCACTATGGGTGATAGGAACCAGTCAGTGGGGGCTTCGTGCACCAGGGGAAGATCAGGGGAGTCAAAGGCTTGCCGGGCATCGACAGACTTCATGTAGCACTCATCACTTAGCACACATGGATATGGAATAATGTCCTTACAGGATGTCTCCAACTTACAAGCCAACCTCAATGCACTGTTTAATTGGGCAACTATGTGGCAAATGAGGTTTAATGTTGATAAATGTAAGGTTATACACTTGGGGGCTAAGAATATGCATGCATCATACATACTGGGGGGGTACAACTGGGGGAATCAATGGTGGACAAAGATCTGAGAGTTCTGGTAGATCATAATCTTAATAATGACATGCAATGCCAAACTACAGTTTTTAAAGCGAGCAAAATCCTCTCTTGTATTAAAAGAGGTATAGACTCCAGAGAGAAAGAAAGATAATTTTAACCCTTTGCAAAGCATTAGTAATACCTCATCTGGAATATGCAGTTCAGTTTTTGGCACCAATTCACAAAAAGAACATTGGGGAACTGTAGAAAGCGCAGAGAAGGGCAGCCAAACTGATAAGAATCATGGAGGAAATCAGCTATGAGGAAAGATTAGAGGAACTGAATTTATTCTCTCTTGGGGAGAGGAGATTAAGGGGGATATGATCAACATAAATACATCAGTGGTTCATATAGTGAACTCAGTGTAGAGTTATTTAGCCTGAGGTCATTACAGAGGAAAAGGGGGCACTCTTTACGTCTGGAGGGAAAGAGATTTAATTTGCAAGGTTTCTTCACAGTAAGAGCTGTGAAAATGTGGAATAGACTGCCTCAAGAGTTGGTTCTGGCCAGCTCAGTGGATTGCTTTAAAAAAGGCTTGGATTCTTTCTTGGATACACATAATATAACTGGACACTGGACATAAGTGTCCATAACTGGACATAATATAACTGACATTTATAGGTAAAGTTGATCCAGAGAATATCCGATTGCCTATTGGGGGATCAGGAACAATTTTTTTTCCCCTGCAGGAGCAAATTGGACCATGCTTTGCTGTTTTTTTTGTCTTCGTCTGGATCAACTGTGAATATAGGATTATAATTTTTTTTATGGTTGAACTGGATGGACTTTTGTCTTTTTTCAGCCAGACTAACGTTGCAACTATGTAACATGGTCTCAGCATGGACCGGTGCAGTTGCTTTGTTATAGGATCGGGCCCCTCAGAGACTAGAGACAGGGGTAGGTGGGAAAGGCTGATGCCCAATATGGGATGCACTTCCATTTTGGCACCAGCTTACTTCTTCTTCCTCCATTTGGTATTCTTCACTAACACCTGGTCATCCGGTCGCAATGGTAACTCATCCAGAGCAGAGTCAGATGCCATCTCCTTGTCCAACACTAGCTGTTTGGCACTTTGCATCTGCTCTCAATGTTCTTGCACCAAAACAACTTGGTATCCAGGGCGGAAGTTGCTCCAGAGTTACTAACAGGAGGTCCACCGGCATCTGGCCGTATCACCCAAACATTAAGAAGGACATGTGGCCGGTGCACCAGTGGACAATGTTGTTGTAGGCCCACAGCATGAGTACCCATGCGTTGGTGCAACCCAGTATTTCCAGCAGGGTGTGGTTGAACCGCTCACAGGCCCCATTCCCCTGGGGGTGATAGGAAGTGATGTGGGACTTCTGGGTGCCACTGAGGTGGCACAGTTATGTCATAATCACTGACTCAACATTCAGGCCTTGGCCCAAAAGGATCCATTTGGACAGCCATAGGGTTAGACAATGTGCACCCAGAAAAGCTTGGCAGTGGTGACAGCTGTTTGGTCCTTGGTGGGCACCACCACTGTGAATCTGATGAAGTGATTGATGAAAACCAACATGTATTGATAGCAAGAGAGTGCACTGGAGAGTGTCAGAAAGTCCATGGTCACCAAATCGAAAGGTTCAGAGGTGGTGATTGCCATGGGCGTTGTCTTTTCAAGGGGAGCCTTGTGTATTGTGCAACTCTTGCACACCTATCAAGCTTTATGCATGCAGTCTGGTGGGTGGGGTCAGAATTAATATCTACAAAACAGTGACCAGTCCGATCTGCCCAAAATGGCTACCTGCTGCATGGAGCACCTGAGAGATTTGCAAAATTTGTGACTGGGTGGCCACAAAGTGGGAGGACATCCCACTGCTCAGTAGTTATGCATGCCTGATGGAAGAGTATCTTGTCTTACAACTCCAGCCGAACTCATTGCCTTAGGATCACCTGAGCAACAGGGGACAACTTCTGGCACTCCTGCCTGCAGCAGAAAAAGGAGCGTTGTAACGCATCAGACAATGTATTCTCTGTAATGTCCATACAGATATACCTCTCGGGATGTTCGCTCTTGTGCTCACTGACACCAACAAGCTTCCATGTGGAACAGACAGCGCCACACTTCACCCTGCCCCCTCACTCTTCTACATTACAGAGAATACATTGTCTGATGCATTCCACGCTCCTTTTTCTGCTGCAGGCAGATTGGTTCTTTGCCATGGCAATGTTCTCAGCTGTGAGTCAAGTTGATTGAAAGCGTGATACCATCATATCCAGGCTCTGGTGACGTCACGTCCGGCCGGGACAGAGGCTTGGAACACACGTCGGCCATCTTTGATCTAAAATATACAGGCAATACATGCTGGTGTCGGCTTCCTAGGCACTTTATCATTTGAGTGCATTGAGTTTATTACTATTCCTACTCTTGACATATTATATACTACACTTAGATCGTCATTACTGTTGTGGTTTTTTTGAGTATTATAGCATAGAAAGCCAGGATTATCTATTTGAATCCCTTCAACTATCGTTTGGGGAATTTATTGGAAATTATACATCAGTCCCTCTAGCTATCCATCCTGGAAGTGCGGGTGTTGGTGATCATATGGGGAGGAACCTCCAAAAATTTATATACGATATATGACCACTGTAATGGGGGTCATATAGGTCTGGTGAGTGATCCATTCCTTTGCTTTTTCCACTGTCAACAAGTTTTGAAGTCAAAGAAGGGCTGTCACAATTTGAATTCATGCAGCATTTGGTGGAAGCATAAGGACGTTTTATAAAATTGGGAATATTCAGTCACTTTATATGTTTTAATTCATTTATGTTTGGTATATGTATTGTTTGATATTTATTTATTGGTATTTATCAACAAAACTCATAATTTAGCTATTTTATGGGGAGTATAGGGTGCATGCCTACACTTTATGCTACTTACCCTATTTGAGCACAGCGCCTATCTATTCATCACTAATTTAAAAGAACTCTTAATTGTGGAGGATCTTTTTGGTGGGGCATATCCTGCCGCTGGCTTAAGCAATCACCCTCTCCTGACCATCTTGCACACTTGGGCCAGGATAGCCCTCAGACCCTGAAGGCTCCCATCCATATACGCTTGGGGAAGGGCTTGGTGTAATTCACATAGGCCAGCAATGGGGCAGAGGTCAGGTTCTGTTTTAGCATCTTAAAGGTCTGCTGTGGGGGGCAATGCTACTGGGCCTACATAGAAAGTGAAGGTCCACTCCTCTTTTGGGTGCTGTGCCCACTCAAAAACTGGGTAAGCAGCGGTGCTATGTGGGCAAACTTCTGGATGTACCTCAGGTAGTATCCCACTAGTCCTAGGAAGAAGCACAGCTCAGTGACGGTTTTTTGAGGTTGCCAGTCCTGGATAGCTTGGACCTTGGCTGGGTCTGGGGACACTCCTCCTGCCTCGACAGCATGCTCCAAGTACTGGATCTGTTGCCTCATCATGCACTTGCTGGGTTTGAGCTTTAGTCCATATTGTGACAATCAGGAGAACACCTGGCCCAGATGTTCTATGTGCTCTTCAAATGTCTTGGAAAAAATTAGGATATCATGGAGATAAACTAACAAAGTCTCGGAATTGAAGTCTCCAAGACATATTTCCATTAAGTGCTGGAAGGTGCAGGGGGCATTGCTTAGGCCAAAGGGCATGCAATTAAACTCAACCAGCCCCAAGGGTGTGATAAAGGTATTTTTTTCTGGTCTTGGTCCTGAACCAAGACTTGCCAGTAGCCACTAGCCAGATCCAGGGTGGACAAAAACTTGGCTTGTCTAAGGATTATTAACCTCCCTGGTGGTATTCTCGAGTGTAGCTCAGGGTAAAGTTTCAGTACCACAAGCGGTAACCCCGAGCTACACTCGGGCTTACCATGCGGTGCTGCTCCGCGATCCCTCAATCACTTATCTTGACCTGCACTCCCATGATGTCCCTCCTGCAGTGTCCTTGGCAATGTAATCCGGCGGATGCCGGCATTTGTCATCTGGGTTCCGTCCCCTGTGAGCGTCGGGGCGGGGCAGGAAATTTGAAAATGACAAAAAGTTACATTCACTAAAATCACTAAAATCACATAGTAAAACAATACTGTATCAAACCATTTCACATACATTTTGCCCCGAGTGCTTTGTCCTGTGCCCTGCCTGCATTTTTACTGTTCATTCTGCCTGGAAACTGAGAAAAGTCCATGGTGTCCAAAAAACGTCCCTTTAGCTCAAAAGCAGTTTTAGACCAGCTAGAGAACAGCAATAGTAAATTAGAACTACTTGCAGAATTGAGTGATAATGATTCGTGGGGAAATTCGTCATCAGACACAGAAAACAATTTTGCAACTTTGCTCAGTGATGTGCGAACTTGGAGCTATATTTCAAATTTCAGTGTTTTTGGTTTGATTATATTACTGATTAAATGTATTATTATATTATTATTTTTTATGGTTATTTATTAAATTATAATTTATGATTTCGTGTTTCAAGTTTTATCCTACCCGGGTTGTTTACTAGACTCTTGTTCGGACAGATTTCAGTGGGTTATTCCTAAAAATTACAGGCCTACAATAAAAAAAATACATATTTCCATGCAAAAAAAGTAACGCTTTGAGCACAGAAATATGGACATAATCAGACTGCTAGGGAGGTTAAGGGTTCCTCTAGCCGAGGCAGTAGATGGGCATCCCTGTGGGTGCATGCAATAAGTTTATGATAGTCCACATAGGATTGTAGACTGCCATCCTTCTTTTGTACCAGGACCACTTGGGAGGCCCAAGGACTTCAGCTTTCTTGGATCACTCCCCTCTGTAGTGTATTGCGGAGCAAACCCTTAACCTCCTGGCACAGTGCTGGGGTAATCTGATGGTACTGCTCCTGGATGGGTGGTGTATCCCATGTGTAGATTGCGTGGTCAGCGGGTTTGGTGAGCCCGTAATCCTCAAGACTGGTGATAAACACTAGCAGGTGTTTTCCAGCAGCTGACAGAGCAGTGAGATTGGTGTTGTTCCCAGGTTGATAAGCTGCATTAAGACTCTTCTTTGGTGGACCTTAGACAGGGTATGGCCCACCACCAACTGCCCTGGGGTCATGGGATCCTTGTGGGGTTCAACCATAGCAGTGGCCCCTTGTAGCTTCTTGTGGGCCCCAACAGGGAGCGACTAGATCACCTCTTGCAGGTGTGCCAAGAGTAGTTTTTGCTTGGGGGGGTGTGGACCACCCTTACTTGCTCTGGTTATTTCTTGGTTGCCGTATGCTGGGCCTCATAGGCCTGGAGCACTCTGAGCCACACCGCGCACGCACTTTAGCCCTTGGCCCGCTGGCCTGTTTTGCCAACAAGCGGGGTAAGTCCAGGTCCTTCAAAACTCTCCTACCCATTTCAATAGGCACTGCCGGGTTAACCAAGCCACGGGTCATCACTTCTCCCAACCGCTATACCACCTAGTTCTTGGTCTTAATCCTCACCCAGGTGATGCCTTCAACCAGGATGGATAGATTATTGGCCACTCAGAGGAACAGCCAGCAGGGGTACAATTTCTCCGATGTGCCAAATCTCTGTACTTAGAAGTCATACTCCATAGTGACCTCTGACCCGGTGTCAATCAGGCAGAGGACCTCTTGCCCATTAACAAAGGCAAGTGTGACTATGTCCTCTTGCTTGCTGCAACTTTGAATTGCCTTTCCCAGGGGTTGTCCCTCTGCCCTGGGAGCCACTAGTTTAACTATGGCCTGGAGAGGTTTTTGAATCCAGACTGCCTACAGTTCTTGGATATATGTCTATATCAGCCGCACCGCCAGCATTTCCAGTCTTTCTCGGGGTCCCTGAACTATGGGTTCTCACTTCTATGAGGTTGGAAAAAATCTTTTTTAGAGGAGGCTATATCCTGTTTTAAGGAGGCTGACAGTGGTGAAAGTGCCAGGGGCTCCTCCTTGAGGGTACACAGTTATATCTTATAGTCATATATCTTGGTCACTGTCACCACTGCTTTTGCCTCTTCATGCTCCAGTGCAACTGTGTCCACCACCATATTGTGGATGGAAATTGCGGGTTTCATTTTAACTATCTCTTGCAGGGCTCTCTGGACTGGGCCAGCTTCCATGCTAGCTATGAACTGATCCCTCAGTATGTGGTCTGTTCTGCATGGGTACTGCATAATGGGTGTGGCTCCTCTACTGATGTTTTCTGACAAAGAACCTTTGCCTCAGCTCCAGAAGCTGTATCTTTTCCCCAAACATACTCTCCAGATGTGCCACAATCTACTCTAACATATCCCACTCCTCCTCTGGCAGCACCATCACCTCTTGGCGGGCATCATCCTCTAAGGCGTTAATACTTTGGTATCAAATTAAAACTTTGGTATCAGGGCTAAAGCCAATCCTAGCAGAGCTATGCTTGAGGCCAATTCTCCTTTCGCACCTGCTGCCAGGAACATATCCTGCCAACTGCCACCAAGTGTGAGTAGGTGCAGTGTGGTGCTCCGGCATTAAAGACAAAGTCTGGCTGCAAGTAAACTCAGAACTCATATTGCAGAGAATGCCAACTATAAACTCCAGCTTGAGAGTGGAACTTCAGACAAAAAAATTTAAAAAAATTAAAACATTTTACATTTATTTTTTATTTTTACATACTGTCACCTGACCTTGTTCCTGTTCACCACTGCACCAGTTATATGATGATGCTGTACTGCACTGGTGACAGTATGTTAAAAAAAAAAATTATGACAAAAAATGAGAACTTCAAAAAACTCACCAAGCCTCCTAAAAAATACCTCAGACTGTCTACTTTTCAAAAAGCGATCATTTTGGGGGTATTTGTACTGTCCTAGCATTTTTGGGCCACAAAAAATTAGATCAGCTGTCAGTTCATCATGATTTATCAATTTTTAGATATATACCATAGTTTGTGGACTCTATAACTTTCCTACCAACTAAATAATAAACACTTATTTGGGTTATTTTCACTAAAGACGTGCAGAAGAATACATTTTGGCCTAAATTTGTGAAGAAAGATTATTTATTTGCAAAATTGTATAACAGAAATGAAGAAAAATGCATTTTTTTCAAAGTTTTCGGTCATTTTTGGTTATAGCGCAAAAAAAAAAAAACCCAGTGGTGATTAAATACCACAAAAAGAAACCTCTAGGATACTAAAACTATTCTACTCCTTCAGGATGAGGGCATCTGGTACTAAGCTGGGACTCCTCAACAGGAATATCACCCTTGATGTACTAAGAAAGCTGTGACAAATGTAGCTAAAGAAAGTCCAAGAAGCTGGTTATCATTGTGTCCTGAATACTGTGTTGCAGCCTGCAGTATCAGTCGGTTTCTGTACTTGATTTGTCCTGGATCCTAATGCCTCGTACACACTATGAGAATATGGAAACAAATCTCTTTACTTTGATCACTAGCACACAGCTTTCGAGAGCTGATCACAATGGTTTATGCAAAAGTATCCAAAGGGACAAGCATGAAAATTTTTCTCATATGATACCAGAACAAAGGATTTTCATTTATTCAGTACAGTAGTTGTCCGAAAAAAATCAAGTGACTAAGTTCATGAATGCTCAGAAACGAAAGAATACATTACAATACAATACAATACATTACTTCACTTCCAAAGTTGTGTTCTTTCGTATGAGAATTTTTGTAACTTTAGTACCTCCTCATATTTGATATGAGACTAGCATACTATAAAAACTAAGAGTCATTCGTCCAATATTCTCATCCTGTGTACGGGGCTTTACATGAGCTCTCTGCAAATATTCAGGAGGCTAGGCCAGAGGCCCCCCAGCCAAAGCGTAAGCTGAGACCCAAAGAAAAGATTCTTGCAGCTGCAGGTAGTCTCCTAGGGATGCCACAGCCCTCATACTGGGTCTTACTCCCCCAGGAATAAGAGACCTCTGTTCTGGACCCCAGCCTATTTATACTCCTCTCAGCCCCCTGCTGGTCACTCACTCTCCTGACTAGGGATTGGCTGAAGAGGCATTAATATGCAGGCCAGGGTCTAAGTTCTTCCACCCACTATATCCAATAACTCACCGGGATGCAGCGGAATGTAATTGAGCCTGCACCAGCAGAACCCAGAACAGACACTATTAAGTGATTATTGCTCACCCTGGCTACAGGGAGGCCAAAAACTTGATTTAACACTAGTAGCCTACTGTGGTGCTACACTTATAATATTGTTTAATTGACAAAACTATACTATGTAGTTAATGATTGAATCCCTCAATTATTTTCCTGCTATAGAAATAAAACATACAGGTCTGTTGTTATTTGGTAAGGATTTTGATCCCTTTTAAATATAGGCACCACATTGGCCTTACGCAAATCCTTTGGTACAAGCCAGTTATTAAAGAGTCTCTAAAAATTGGAAACAATTACATCAAAATAACAAAGCTTAATTCTTTGTGGATATGTGCGTATAAGCCATCTGGTCCAAGTGCTTTATTTACCTTTATTTTGTCTGTTTATGGACCATATCAATTTCAAGCCATTGTGGTTCATTTGAGACTTTGGTAATTCTATCCTCAGTTTGGACTTGGGTTCCACCATTTTCCTGTGTATACACAGAGCTGGGGAGAGTATTTAATAGATTTCCCTTTTCTTTGTCCTCAGAGACCAACTTTGAGTTATACCGCAAGGGGACTGCATGCTAAGACATAATCTTTTTTTACTGTTAATATATTTTAAATCATTTGGAGGCTTATCTTTCTTTTGTGATATTTTGTTCGTTTTGAGTTTTTACAATCCTGATTTCCTTTCTACAGCTTTTGTTATATTCTTTTATTAACTTTTCAATGATGAAATTGTGCTTTCATTTTTATATTTTTTAAGAAGTAAAGGATTATATAAAAAAACACATACATATATGCTCTACTATCTGGGCATAGTGCCCTCCTAGTTAGGCTGCTTGGTAAATGTATTTTTTGGCTCCACTGTAGTGAGTGGAGTGGCTACTAATTAGTTGGGTCTGATCAGGACTCCTGAGCTGAGAGTTTGATTGCTTCCCCCTGCCTTTGAAAGAAACTTTCAGCGCATAGGGAGGGAGATTTAAATTGTCAACTGAATATTTATCATGCCCTGGCCAATCCCTGGAAGGGGGCATCCAGAAGGTGGTGGGGAGGTTATAAATACACAAAAAGCCTGAGCAGACTGTTCTTTCCTCTTCAGGGAGAGTTCCAGTCTCCTGAAGTACTGTTGCCCCTTGGAGATAGCCACAGAGACAAAAGATGGCTGCTGGAGCTGCAGCAATTGTTGGGATGAAGGCCTGAAAAGAATTGCCAAAGAAGTACCCTTGCTCAGCTGAAAGAGGGATCCTTATTTCGTTCACAGTGGACTTGCCTGAGGTTTCTGGGTGGTGGGCAGCTTCTGGGGTACTGTAAGTAACTGTAAGACTTCACTGGAACTGATAGTTGGGCAAGTGCAAGAAGGGAACCAGTTGCCATTGGTTGCTTTATGTGCAGCTGTTGCAGCGCAATCCTGCTACCCTCAGAAAAGCTGCTCTTGGGAAGATTACAGCATAAGTTCATCCTTCTACTGTAAATACTGATTTTTTTTGGCGTATCCCGTGATCCTAAACCACTCTCCTGTTAAAGTTCTTTAGCAATAAGCCTTAAAAAAACATTCCCTAGACTGAGCCTTAATTGTTAGTGTGCATGGGACTGTGCTTTCATGACCGACAGTCCCTGTACTATTCAAGAGAACCTGTGACTCCTTTGGAGGTCAGTGCTATATGTGGCATGCTGCAGCTACAGTATTCCACGCCAGTTCTAAGATCAAGAACTATGGAATCACATGACCGCTGATCGCTCAGTTTTTGGTCTGTCCTGAGTGGAGTACATTGACTGTCAGTCACTGCTCTCCACTCTACTCTTCCAGCACTCATTGGGGAAGGGGCAGCCTCAGCTGGCTCCAGCTCTGCACTGAAAGGTGGAACCACCTGCCAATCAGGCAGCTGGGTGATCCCGACAATATTATAAGGATCTCCTCCAAGCCTAGCACAGCTATGCCATATCAGTTGATAGCAGGCAATATGCTGATTCGGGATCACAGGAAAACAAAAGAAAATGTACTCCTGTTACTCTACCTGCTGGAATGTGCCCAGGCACTGATGGATTCCCTGGGGCTTTTTACTAACACTTTACGGAGATCCTCTTCCCAATTCTCAAAAACACCTTTACTGCCATTTTCATAGCATGCCTCTTCCCAATATTTTCTTGATTTTAAAAGAGCGCACATATTTCTCGGAGTGCTTAAACTGCCACCCAACCTCACTAATTAATAGTAATCTGAAACTATTCCCATAGACAGACAACCTTCATACAAACTTTGACCTACAGTCAACAGGTGGGTTGTGTCCCTTGTCAGAAGGCACACAATACTACAACCAGAGAAAGTATATAAATGTGCAGTGCTTGAAAACCTCCTAGCGGCAGTAGCCAGAGAGATGCGCATTCCGCCCAGCCCCGGGGACCCCGACCGTCACCGCCAGCAGCTCTCCACCACAGAGCCTAGTGTGGAAGACAGCTGCAGGGCTGCTTAGGATCCAGAGTAGGGAGATTCCTTTCCAGGCTGCATCATCCATTCCACCTAAAGGGGACCTCTGGCAGAAATACACCTTACACATATGGAAGACAACTGCAGGGCTGCTTAGGATCCAGAGGAGGGAGATTCCTTTTCCGGGCTGCATCATCCTTTCCACCTTTAAGGGGACCTCTGGCTGAAACATATCTTATACATTTATGCGTATTTAAAATACGCATCTGGTGAGTGCGTATTTTTACTATATCCTTGGCACATTACCGAATACCCTATCACCATATTGCATATTATTAATGATCACCTGAATGCAGATTGTCACAGTTTTATGGACATTTATTTATTCATTTATTCACGCACACAAGGACTATAATAGCACTGTAGCACCTTGATGATATATCTCACTTGAATTAATTTATTTATTTAGCAATATTTTATATGTGTTTTACTTGACATTTCAGATTTTTAAGTGCTACACTTTTATATACTTTCTATGTCTTTTGAAGTGTTTTTTTTTTGTTACTTTATATGTGCAATAGGAGCTATTTTTTAAGCGCTCGCTGATTTTTATACATTTTAATACCACAATCATAACCATTTCCCTTATGGAGTATGCCAAAGTACAATCAGAACAATTTCTGATTTCTGATACTACATTCAGAAACATTTCTATTATGGATTAGGTTATGCTAAGTCCCAAATATCTGGCAGAGACCAGCTTCATGTCTCCAAATGTGCTCTTTACCTAAACAGTGTGATATTGATGTCATAGGAGGCACCAGATGGGATCCTTATTTCAACTTCACCTAGGCAAAGAATCAGAAAGTGGAGGACTGCAACACAAAAAAAAAGTACTTCACTTTTCAAAAAGGTTCCAACTATCTTCTATTGTGTCGATACTAACCTTCTGGAAATTAATCTTCAGCATGTATGAACAGGTCAGGCCTTAGCATTCTGGTCACACAAAAAATGGACTCCTATGCTTCTTTCCATTAGCAGCCAGACAGACCCCAAGACACTGGAAATCAAATCTCCCCCCACTATCAAGAAATGGATTGCTAAAGTAAATCACCTTCAACTCATTGAGGAAATGACTGCATTTTTACATGATAGATTTGTACAATACTCTGTACGTCTGCTTGGAGCATCTGGTTGAGCTTTATCAGTTCCTCTCACTTTAAAGAAATCTTTTAAAGTATATGTACACACCATTTTTAATGGTCCAAGGTGAGCATGCCCCCCCCCCCCCCCAAACACACAAACACGGGCACCTGCCCTCATCCCTGTCCCCACAGCTCAGACTCCACCCCTCATTCCCTTACAATACCCACCCTCCTCTGACACACTGTTCATTTTTTCTTTCTCTATGTTCCCTTCTCTCAAAGCATATGGAACAATTTGATGGCTCAATAGCCATGAATGACACAAACCCATCTCAACTAAAGGATGTTGGCCAGGCAATGGATACACTATACGCTTTATAGTTGACTGAGATGGCAATTACTTACTAAAGCCTGTGATCTCATGAGGTACCACACCCACAGCTGTTTTTCCTCTAATTCTAACTATAAAACACTTATAAAAGCTTTACTATTTAAAAAAAATATACAGTATATATTTTTTAGCAATAATTTTTATAATTAAACCAATACTAATAATGGGGGGAAAGGCAACAGTCGAGTTTCTTCATCAGAATATTGTATATATAATTGTTGGTGCACATGGCCACACACTACTAAGATCAGCGTATTTGTGCAGCAGGTGCGGTCAATTGTTTGTGATCAGTTGTGAACAGGATTCCTGAACAAATCAGTGACAGCGGCTGTTAGCATGTATTCATGCAGTCTGCATCCAGGGATGCTCATCTGTCTCTTACTGCAGGTACTCACTCCATTTGCAATTACATGCAAATAGCTGTGGAGCCTGTCAGTCTGTCATTGATTTGTTCAGCTGATCACAAACACCCACTGTACCCATTCCAGAAATGTGCTGATCTGGGTGGTGTATGGCCCTGGATGGCCATGTGAATGAGGACATATAGTGGATTATGGCAAACATGGGATAATAGCAGCATGCTAGCAGAAAATGAAATTGGTAGCCCAATAGTAGTAGAGTGCAATGAGTAGTGGAATCCAAGCTGGCTTTTGTTAAAAATGTTTGGTTAAGAATCTTTGTTCAATTTGAAACAGTAGTGGGGTCAAATAGATGTCTGCTGTTAGCTGATTAAAAGGTGATCTTACTAGCTCCTGAATGCCTGTTATTTATATGGTGCTAATTCGCCAACACACTAACTTTAATGGTTGAGTTTAACAGGCAGTGCTGCCTGTCAACTCAACATGTGTTAAATTTGCTGGGTCGTGATGATGACATGTGAACATCCTCCTCCAACTGTTATTTAGCGTTTAGGTGGATGGCGGGGAAGGATGGGTGGGGGGAGGCATAAAACTAGCTCAGCTGTCTGTTTTTACCACTAAATGGCACTGTGTCTTGCGATCTGCAGTGGATGTCAATTACGAACGAACAAACTTTCTTACGAACTTTCTTACGAACTTTCTTTGCTATTCAAAAAAATGACCACCTGGAACACATCCCTCGGCGTGCGTTCCACTCACCGGAGAGTGGAATGCACGCCGAGGGATGTGTTCCAGGCGGTCATTTTTTTGAATAGCAAAGAAAGTTCGTAAGAAAGTTTGTTCGTTATGGAGGCTGTCATCCTGCTGTATACAAGGCTGTGAGTTCCTAGGAGCTGTGGAAATTCGTATTTGTTACTCGAAAATTCGTTTGATGTCCTTAAATAAATGCTGGTTTTTATCCTTTGAAATGTGAGTGGTTTGGCATGAATTAATTATAAAAGGGGTATAACAGTATTACACTATTAGTTTTTTTCTCCCTTTTGGAACTTGGTGGTGTGGCGAGGAGACGGATGAAGAATTACCCATAGGTCTGAGGTGGAAAATAGAGGAGTCCTCAAAGGGGGTCCAGGAGCCCTAAATAATCCTGAAAGGTGTTTTACTCACCAATATCTGGTGAGTGCGGTTTATGTTGGTTTTTGGCACTGGTGGATGGTGGAAGAATTATTTGAAGCACTGAAGTTTATTTTTTAAGAAAGTTTTTTTAGATCACTGGACTTTTATATATATTTTTTAGATTTTTGTGTCACGGGATTGTGGTCACTTATTTCCATCACTGGACTTTGAAAATTATTTTATATTTATTTATTATTTATTAATTGTGTTTTGCGCTGGTTTATATTGGAATATTTGTTTTGGTTTATATACCTATGCACAGCAGCATTTCACTTATAACTGGTTGTTAATAGATTGGTCCTGGGCGCTGTGGTTTTTTCTGATTTAAATTTCTAACAGTGAATGTGGTTTTTGTTCAGAAAATTACATTCATCCGAATGTTACAAGCAAACTAAATTTTTAAGAACTTTTAAATGATATGCGCAAGTCATCGAATGTAATTAGAAATTGTGTATAAATAATCATATGAAAGTTTGCTAGGAAATTTATTAGTATATTGCTGTGCTGGCAGAGGTAAATGAAATACAGAAGTGGCTGGACAGAATTATAAAATCAACACTTCTAAAGATATTTCTACTCCCAAAGAGACACATTTGTGAAGGAAAGAGGGATGTTGCTTTGTATCGAAAAGAGGAATATGTGTAGCATATAAGCAGCAGTGTTGCCAGCTATGTCATTAGATCCTCAAGTGGTTTGTCCCTGTTAGGGCCGTTCCCTCTGCTGCCTTTGAAATTAAATGCAAAGCAATACATGTTATTCTTTCTTTTCTTTTCTCCAGTTTTCTCACTGCATACAGTCGTGAAATCATGCACACATGTAATTCAAAGGGCACTAATTAAAATGTGTATTGTCTATATTAGCATCTGTACACCTTTTGAACAATACTCCACTGCTAAGTGACTATAAAGACTATTGGAATTGTTTCTTTTGTATTGTCTGAAAAGATCCTAATAAGCAAAGATTGAACTAAAATGTGTATTATGGTTTAGATTGTTGTAGTGCCTAATGACTCGTACACACGATGAGAATATTGGACAAATGATTTTTTTTGCATGGTAGTCTCATATCAAAAACCATATTGCATTAGGGTGTGCATCCCAAAGCTCAAACACACGTGTGTGTGTGTATATATATACATATATATATATATATATATATATATATATATATATACAGTTGTGTTCAAAATAATAGCAGTGTGTTGAAAAAAGTGAATAAAGCTCAAAATCCTTCTAATAGCTTTTATTTCCATACACACAAATGCATTGGGAACACTACACATTCTATTCCAAATCAAAACATGAAGTAAAATATATCAAATTTGTGTTGTTCCTCTAAAAAAAATTTAAGAAAAGTGAATATTAGACTGTTCAAAAAAATAGCAGTGTTTGTATTCTTCTTTACAAACTCAAACATTCACTATATAAACTGAAAAATGTTTGAAGATTTTACTTTCCTTTGAATCACTTAATGAATATTTAGTTGTATAAGCACTGTTTCTGAGAACTGCTGTACATCTGTGTTGCATGGAGTCAACCAATTTATGGCACCTGTGAACAGGTATTCCAGCCCAGGATGATTGGACTACATTCCACAGTTCTTCTCTATTTCTTGGTTTTGCCTCAGAAACTGCATTTTTTATGTCACCCCACAAGTTTTCTATTGGATTAAGATCCGGAGATTGGGCTGGCTACTCCATAACGTCAATCTTGTTGGTCTGGAACCAAGATGTTGCGCATTTACTGGTGTGTTTGGGGTCGTTGCAGGGGTGGACTGACCATTTGGAAACTCGGGCACTGCCCTAGGGCCCGGGGTCAGTAGGGAGCCCCATGAGATGCCCCTGGTACATTTTTCATAGGCTTTTTTGAGTTTGGGCACGGACACAGAGGCCCCATGATCCCCTAATGCCCGGGGGCCCCATGAGTTGTCAGTCCACCCCTGGGTCGTTGTCTTGTTGGAACACCCATTTCAAGGGCATTTCCTCTTCAGCATAAGGCAGCATGACCTCTTCAAGTATTCTGATGTATTAAAACTGATCCATGATCCCTGGTATGCGATAAATAGGCCCAACACCGTAGTATGAGAAACATCCCCATATCATGATGCTTGCGCAACCATGCTTCACGGTCTTCACAGTGTACTGTGGCTTGAATTCAGTGTTTGGGGGTCATCTGACAAACTGTCTCCGGCCACTAGACCCAAAAAGAACAATCTTACTTTCATCAGTCCACAAAATGTTGCACCATTTCTCTTTAGGCCAGTCAATGTGCTCTTTGGCAAACTGTAACCTCTTCAGCACATGTCTTTTTTTCAACAGTGGGACTTTGCGGGGGCTTCTTGCAGATAGTTTGGCTTCACATAGGTGTCTTCTAATTGTAACAGTACTCACAAGTAAATATAGACCTTCTTTGATCTTCCTGGAGCTGATTGTTGGCTGAGTCCTTGCCATTTTGGCTATTCTTCTATCCATTCGAATGGTAGTTTTTCACTTTCTTCCATGTCTTTCAGGTTTTGGTTGCCATTTTAAAGAATTTGCGATCATTTTAGCTGAGCAGCCTATCATTTTCTGCACTTCTTTATATGTTTTCCCCTCTCCAATCAACTTTTTAATCAAGGTACGCTTGATTAAAACAATGTCTGGAACAACCCATTTTCCTCAGAATTTCAGAGACAAATGCACTGTAACCAGCATGTACAACATTTGCTGCCTTCCTTCCTTAACCGCTAGCCTACAGGGCACTTATACCCCCTTCCTGCCCAGGCCAATTTCCAGCTCTCAGCGCTATCACACTTTGAATGACAATTGCGCAGTCATGCAACACTGTACCCATATGAAATTTTTTATCATTTTTTGTGACAGATAGAGCTTTATTTTGGTGGTATTTAATCACCTCTGGGTTTTTTTTTTCTTAAACAAACCAAAAACCACTGAACATTTTGAAAAAAAAAGTTTTTTCTTAGTTTTTGTTATAAAATTTTGTAAATAAGTGATTTTTCTTCTTCACTGATGTATGCTAATGAGTCTGTAGTGATGGGCACTGATAAGATGCACTGATGGACACTGATAGGTGGCACTGATGGGCACTGATGAGGAGGCACTGGTAGGTGGCACTGATGGGCATTGACGGGCATCACTAATGGGCACTGAAAGGCAGCACTGATATATAGCACTGATATATGGCACTGATAGGCGGCACTGTTAGGCAGCACTGACTGGCACTGTTAGGCAGCACTGACTGGCACTGATAAGCGGCACTGACTGGCACTGATAAGCGGCACTGACTGGCACTGATAGGTGGCACTGATTGGCATTGATAGGTGGCACTGATGGGTGACACTGAGGGGCAGCTCAGATGGGCACTGATTTGTGGCATTGATGTGCACTGGTATGCACTGATATGTGGCATTGTGGCACTGATGGGCACTGGCACGTGGCACTGTTCAGCTGGCACTTATGGACTCTGACAGGTGGCACTTCTGGGGCCACACTGATCATCAGGGCACACTGATCATCAGTGCCCTGATGATCAGTGTACATGTCCCCTCCGCAGAAAGCCGTTTACCGGCTCTCCTCTCCTCATGAGCTGTCAGCGTGACAGCTCGAGGGGAGAGAAATGCCGATAACCGGCATTTCCCTGTTTACATGTGATTGGACACAGCTGATCACATGACCGAGCCGATATCTTCACTCTTTCCATGATCGGTGATCCCCTGTGTCCGAGGGACAAAGAGCACAGCCGATCGCCGCGCTGTGCGCTCCCTGAGCCGCGCATGCACAGTAAGAATGGCAGGACGTCATATGACGTCCTATCAGAACGAGAGAACCACCTTGTGCCCATCATTGGACTATATGGCGGGCGGGAGGTGGTTAAATAAGGGCAATAATTGCCACCTGTTTTTTAAAGAATGAATGACCTCACTAATAGAACTCCACACTGCTATTATTTTGAACATGCTGCTTTCAATTAGTGATTCAATTACACAGAATCAGCAACATGCATGTCATGACTGTTGGGTCTGTTGGATTTCTATTACTCTACTACACCTGCTAGTAAATTATTTGCCATGTAGAAACATCATTTCTACCAAAAACAGTGATGGATCAGGTTAGTGATGTCTGACTGCTATTATTTTGAACACAACTATATATATATATACACATATATATATATAATATAATTTTTTGTGGACTAATACTGTACCGATTACGTGAAAATCATTTGTATTGTTATCTTACCAGAATAATATTCCTGCTTGTACCTTTGGATAATTACGCATGAACTGTCATGATCGGCTCTTGAAGGCTTTGTACTAATGATCCGATTACTGTACGATCACGTTGAAAGCGATATTTATCATCCGATTTTCTCATCATGTGTTCTAGGCATTAAGCTGAGCATACACTAATACACTTTTGTTCAAAAATGTTCATTTTAAGAATGTTCATTCACTTTTCTAATTGTTCAAATCAGCGTTGGCTTTGGACCACAGTTTCAAGAAAATTCAAAGGAGTGGGATGGAAAATTTTTCTCAAAGCAGTCACTGGCAGGCATTTGGGAGTTGCCTCTTTAATGTCCTTTTTTATTTTTAGAATGGGGCTCATGTGCTGTAACTGTGAGGCAAACATTTGGCACAGTCTCATTGAATCTAATGGCTGAGTTTGACCACCTGTCAACTTGGCATGTCACGGTAAATTCACAGCAATGTGAAGCATCATGGCTGTGCCTTGTGAACAGTCTCTTCTGGCTGCTGTATAGGTGCAAATTCACACATAAAATGTGGAAAATTGCAGAGCAGCCATGGCGATTCAGCATTCCGTCTACTTTGCATTGCTGCCTGGATAGGGGGCAGTGCGGTGCATGGGCAGCACAGTGGTTAAATGGTTAGCACTTCTGCCTGGCAGTACTAGGGCCGTTGGTTCGAATCCCAGCCATGGCACCTCCTGCCAGGAGTTTGCATGTTCTCCCTGTGCCTGCGTGGGTTTCCTCAGAGTGCTCCGGTTTCCTCCCACACTCCAAAGACATGCTGCTAGGTTAATTGGCTCCTCTCTAAATTGTCCCTAGTATGTGTATGTATGAATGTGAGTTAGGGACCTTTGATTGTACGCCCCTTGAGGGTTAGGGACTGATGTGAATGTACAATATATATGTAAAGCGCTGCGTAAATTGATGGCGCTATATAAGTACCTGAAATAAATAAATGATTCAGTGCACTGCCCCATCCTTTTTCTTGTTTTGTACCAGCTTTATTTAAGTGTACAAAACGTCCTCTTCATACACTGTAATGTTGGGCCTGTTCTCTGCAATAAAATTATTAATATTATTATTACAGGTACTTATATAGTGCTGTCAGTTTACGCAGCGCTTTACATGTATATTGTGTTTTCATATCAGTACCTAACCCTTGAGGGGCATACAGTCTATGGTCCCTAACTTACATTCATACATACACATACAAGAGCCAATTTACACAGAATCCAATTAACATCCCAGCATGTCTTTGTAGTGTAGAAGGAAACCAGAGTACCCGGCAGAAACCCACGCAGACAGAGGGAGAACATGCAAAAATGCAGCATGTCTGCATCTTATCGCAGCGCTCTGCTTGTGCTGTGGTGACAGATGTTATACTATGCAGTAAAATGTCTGTCACTGAATATACTGTGAATTGGCCCTGAGCCTTTAGGTGGGTGGCCAGAGAGCAGTAAAATTATGGATCAGCCGCCTCTTTTTATCACCCCCAGCTGCCCATGTGATAGAGACCTAATAAGAATTTGTTTGAAATTTTTAAGTTGAAGAAAATTTGCTCGATTTTTTAATTGTTAGAGGGCCGAATCAATATTCATTTTCGAATGCAGCAAAGAGAGAATTAGAACGGGCAGGATGGAAAATTTTTCTCAAATTAAATTCTAACAGTGGTTGTGGTTTTCATTCAGGAAAGTTCATTCACTCCAAAATGGAATGCTGAAAGCAAACTAAATTTTGACATACCTTTGCCAAGTTTTCGAATGTACTGACAATTTTTGTACAAATTTTTGCACAAAGGTTTGTTCAAAAATCCACTAATGTATAGCCAATTTATAGCCAGATGGCTATATACTATGTAACTTTCAGCCTGTTCCTGATGAACCAGTGGAAATTCACTCCATGGGTGGCCCCCTCACCACTCTCCCACCTCACAACCTGTGATTTAATAATCAAATGAATAAGAAAACAATAAGAAACAAAATTATAAATCAAAATAAAATCCAGCAAAAACGAAAAAGTCCAAAAGTTCAAATAATCAATAATGTCCAAAATAATTAATCACCAAGTAAATCCACCACCAAAAATGGTTAAATAGAACTCACCAGAGTAATATGCTGATTGTTGAATAACCAGCATATAGTACTTGTTATTCTGGGAGAAATGAATAATATGGTGACAACAACACTGAAGAAATGAGGGATGAACTCCAACAGATGATGTGCTGCAAAGTAGAAAATCCACTCCAAAGGTGATTTAGTATCCAAACTGAGAGATGATCAGACCGTCACTCAAAAGAAAAAAGCGAACAATCATGGTGCAGTATGTTTTAAAAAGCATCAAACTTTAATAAGTGGCAAGGTGTCCAGACTGACACCAGTGTAAACAGCATGTATAATGAATATAGGCGACTCAGACCCAGCCAAACATGCACATGCAACGTGCAGACAAACCAGAAGTATTCTGAACCTTACATCCAAAGGCACCGCCCTAAGCTTTTCGTCATCGACGTCCTCACGCTCTGTAGATTGAGAGGAAGGGTTGAGTGATACAAAAGGTAATAGCTGTGGGGGGATGAGCTGATGGTGGAAATAAAAGGCAGTTTACTAGTTAGAAGTAGGATAGGCTTCTTTAAAAACCACTTGCCGACCGCAGGTAGCCGAATGACAGCTTCACTGCGGCCAGCCAGTTCTGGGTGGACGTCATATGATATCCTCTCAGAACACGCTCTCCTGCTCGCCCCCGGGGGCCCACACCCGGCAATCTCCATGATCGCTGTGTCCTACGGACACAGCTGATCACGTGGTATGGTAAAAGGCCAATCACAGAGGTCTTTTACTACGTGATCAGCCGTGTCCAATGACACACTGATCACCGGGAAATGCAATTGCCAGTTATCAGATGTGACAGTGTTAGGAAAGTACTGCCGAGATCTGGCAGTTGTCAGAGGATGGACTGGCACCAATCATCAGGGCACTGATGATCAGTGCCCTGAAGATCGGTGCCCAGTAGTGCCACCCACCAGTGCCACCCATAAGTGCCCAGCAATACCGCTCACAAGTGCCCAGCAGTGCCACCCACCTGTGCCCATCAGTGCCCAGCAGTGCAACCCATCAGTGCTGCTCAGCAGTGCCACCCATTAGTGCCCAGCAGTGTCGTCAGTCAGTGCCCAGCAGTGTCTTCAGTCAGTGCCCAGCAGTGCCACCAGTCAGTGTCCAGCAGTGCTGCCAGTCATTGTCAACTCATCAGTGCTGCCTATCAGTGCCGCCTCATCAGTGCCCATCAGTGCTGCTTATCATTGCCCATCAGTGCTGCCTATCAGTGCAGTCTCATCAACGCACATTAGTGAGAAAGAAAAATTACCTGTTTGCAAAATTTTATAATAGAAACAAAAAAAACCCTTTATTTTTTGCGCTATAAACAAAAAAAGAGCAAACAATTTGAAAAAAACCCTCACCAAGTGGCAAGTAAATACCACCAAAAGAAAGCTCTATTTGTGTGAAAAAAATGATAAAAATTTCATATGGGTACAGTGTTGCATGACCGTGCAATTGTCATTCAAATTGGCCTGGGGAGGAAGGGGGTATAAGTGCTCGGTAGGAAAGGTTTTCAGGGATTGTCTAAAGGTGGATTGATTAGGAGATAGCCGGACAGATTGGGGTAGAGAGCTCCATAGGATGGGAGAAGCTCGGGAGAAGTCCTGGATGTGAGCATGGGAGGAGGTGACATGGGAACTAGAGAGCAGAAGGTCTTGGGAGGATCAAAGAGAGCAGTTTGGTTGATATTTTGAGACCAGGTTGGTGATATAGCTGGGGGCAGAGTTATGGATGGCTTTGTAAGTTGTTAGTATTCTGAATTTTATTCATTGGGCAAGTGGAAGCCAGTGGAGGAACTGGCAGAGAGGGGTAGCAGACACATTTTAATAATTTGATCCACTTCTCATGAGTGCAACGGCCATAGATAGATTGAAATTTGTCTGGTCTCTGCTGAATCAGCCGAATTTTAATCCATCTATGGTTTTAGGGAGCATACACACGATAATCTTTAGATTTTTAGTGAGATATAATTTAGTATACTGTGTCCAGTTCTAGAGACCTCACTTACTAAAAGATATTGATAAGACAGAATGAGTCTAGGGCAACAAAAATGGTGAAAGTTCTGGGGGATAAAATACATCAAAAGCAATTTCAGGAACCTAACATGTACAGTCTGGGGGAAAGAAGGGAAAGGGGAGAAATGACTGAAAGCCTTAGACACATCAGAGGGGTGAGTACACGTCAGAAGGGCAGGATGTTCAATATGAAACCAAAATCAAGAACACTGGACATGACCTCAAACTAACTGGAGGAAAGTTCAAAACTAATCTCAGAAAGTATTATTTTACTGAAAGAGTGTTTGATGCTTGGAATAAACTTCCAGCAGAGGTAGTGAGCCAGTCAATGGAGAACTCAATGGAACACTGTGTTTTTTTCGCCATCACTTTTCTATTTTTCTATGGTTTCTATCATAAGAAAATTGTACAAAGATTTTTGTCCAAGGAACGATCAGTCGATTATCTGATCACTAGTACAGTGCTTTTGACGGCCGATTCCAACTGTTCAGACAAAAAAAACCTGAGGGTGCAAGGTAAATCATTTTTATCGTAAAGGAACACAACGTCCGAGTTTCATTCAATGTGCACAGTAATTGTATGGAAATAATCAAATAGAAAAATATGCACATGATCAGAAGCAAAGAATAATCCTACACTTCATCTTCTACTACGCTAGCACACAGCTACATTTGCCTTTGTTGGTTGATATTTTTCGTACAAGTTAATGCAACATTGCCAAAATCCGCACGTTCCTAACCCCAGAAACCACTAAACAGCTCATCCACTCCCTCATCATATCACGACTCGATTACTGCAACTCCCTCCTTACTGGCCTGCCTCACAGCTGGGTATCTGATCCTGAATACGGCAGCCAGACTCATTCACCTTTCCAACCGCTCCATCTCCACCACCCCCCTCTGCCAATCCCTCCACTGGCTTTCCAATTGAGCAAAGGATCAAATTCAAAATCCTAACACTGACGTACAAAGCCGTCCACCACACTGCCCCGAACTACATCACTGACCTAATATCCAAGTACCACCCAACACGCACACTCCTCTCCTCACAAGACCTCCTTCTCTCTAGTTCCCTGGTCTCCTCCTCCCATGCCCGCCTCCAGGACTTCTCCAGCATGTCACCCATCCTCTGGAACTCCCTGCCCCTACCAATCAGATTATTACCTACTCTCCTCTCCTTTAGGCGCACCCTGAAAACCCATCTCTTCAGGGAAGCCTACCCCACCTCCTGCTAACTTGCCGACCTCCTCCACTCTTCCTACCACTCCATCCCCCACAGCTATCTCCTCCTGTGCCACCATCCCCTCCCTCCTAGATTGTAAGCTCGAAAGAGCAGGGCCCTCAATCCCCTCATGTTTTGCATTGTATTTTTATTGTTCTGTCACATGTTCTGTCCCCCTTTGTAATGTACAGCGCTGAGCGAACTATTGGCGCTTTATAAATACTGTATAATAATAATAATTGTCGGTTACATCATCTTTGTGGAAAATTGGATGATCGTTCGTCCAATTTTCTCTTATTGTGTACTAGATTTATGCTCCATACTCACAATGAGAATATTGGACAAATGGTTGTCTTTTGTCTTTTTTTTTTTTTGCATGCTAGTCTCATATCGAAAAATAAGGGGTTAGTAAGGTTATGAAAATTCTCGTGTGACAGAATACAACTTTAGAAGTGATGCAATGTATTGTATTTGTATCAGGAAGGAATTGTTTTCCCTGCAGGAGCAAATTGGATCATGCTTTGCTGGGGGGGGGGGGGGGGGGGTTGCCTTCCTCTGGATCAATTGTGGATGTAGGATTATAACTTTTTTTGTTTTTTTTTTATGGTTGAACTAGATTGATTTTTGTCTTTTTCCAGCTTGACTATGTAACTATGTATTGTAATGTATTCTTTCATTTCCAAGCATGCATGGTCAGCGTCAGGGTCACTGGTTTCTTTCAGAACCAATTGATTCCACAAAAATTGTTGGTTCTGAGCAAACTGTTGGCGCTATATAAATCCTGTATAATAATAATAATAATAATACCAGAAACCTTTTCATGCTTGTCCCTTGGGATCATTTTGCATGGCCTGCCATGATCGGCTCTAGAAAGCTGCATACTAATGATCAGATTATCCGACGATCACTCTGAATTTTTTATCTGATTTTCTCATCGTGTGTTCTAGGCATTAATACTATTGTCAGTTACATCACGATACGCAACTTCGTGGAAAATTAGACGATCGTTCATCCAATTTTCTCAAAGTGTTTACAAGGCTTAGATTTTTTTTCTAAAAAGAAAAAAAAACAATTAGGGTCAAGGAATACATGGAACAATTTTACTACTTGAAGTTTTTATGACAATGTGTAGGGCCAGTTTTACTGCGATCATGGCAGAGGTTGGAGATCAGGCCCCCTCCGGGTTTTTGTGTACTAAACACCAGCGGCGTGTGTCCTCCAGATCAGATCAGTAACAGATCGGAGCCAGGTGCCTCCACTAATCCCATCTCATAGCGAACGATATCATCTCCCGCCCGGCTCCGCGCAGATGTGCTCCAGTCACTTTCATCCTCTGAGTGTATTGTATGCCCCCCGCTGATCACTGTTTGTCTACAGCACTGGTATTATACGGGGGGGTGGGGAGATCAATTGATTGGCCATCGGAAGCCGCAGATCAGTGACAGGTCGGCATGAATGAACCATTGTACTCCATACATAGTCCGGGAACATCTGCACCATTGTGGGCAACTTCAGCCTGCCCGGCCTCGGAGGGGTTAACCGCCACGGGAGGAGATTGTATGGAGGAGGGCGGCAAGACACAGCACAGGGCGGGCGGAGGGCTGATTGTGCCGCGAACACACACTGCCAGAGGGCAGCAGCGGGAAAAGTCAGTGCAGGAGAGGGAGCGGAGCACTGAGCGGAGAGCGATGTCCAGATGTCACCGATTGGGACCTGATCACTGCATACAGTAATAATATCCTATACCCCCAATACAAATCAATGTACTGATCACTATATACAGTAATAGACCCCAATGCAAATCAATATACTACTGATCACTATATACAGTAATAGACCCCAATACAAATCAATGTACTGATCACTATATACAGTAATAGACCCCAATGCAAATCAATATACTACTGATCACTATATACAGTAATAGACCCCAATACAAATCAATGTACTGATCACTATATACAGTAATAATATCCTATACCCCAATACAAATCAATGTACTGATCACTATATACAGTAATAGACCCCAATACAAATCAATGTACTACTGATCACTATATACAGTAATAATATCCTATACCCCAATACAAATCAATGTACTGATCACTATATACAGTAATATACCCCAATACAAATCAATGTACTACTGATCACTATATACAGTAATAATATCCTATACCCCAATACAAATCAATGTACTGATCACTATATACAGTAATAGACCCCAATACAAATCAATGTACTACTGATCACTATATACAGTAATAATATCCTATACCCCAATACAAATCAATGTACTGATTACTATATACAGTAATAGACCCCAATACAAATCAATGTACTGATCACTATATACAGTAATATACCCCAATACAAATCAATGTACTGATCACTATATACAGTAATAATAGACCCCAATACAAATCAATGTACTACTGATCACTATATACAGTAATAATAGACCCCAATACAAATCAATGTACTGATCACTGCATACAGTAATAATATCCTATACCCCAATACAAATCAATGTACTGATCACTATATACAGTAATAATAGACCCCAATACAAATCAATGTACTACTGATCACTATATACAGTAATAATAGACCCCAATACAAATCAACGTACTGATCACTGCATACAGTAATAATATCCTATACCCCAATACAAATCAATGTACTGATCACTATATGCAGTAATAACAGACTCCTATAAAGGTCAGTGTACTGATCACTATATACAGTAATAATATCCTATATACCCTAATACAAATCAATGTACTGAGCACTATATACAATAATGATATCCTATACCCCAATACAAATCAATGTACTGATCACTGCATACAGTAATAATATCCTATACCCCAATACAAATCAATGTACTGATCACTGCATACAGTAATAATATCCTATACCCCAATACAAATCAATGTACTGATCACTGCATACAGTAATAATAGACCCCAATACAAATCAATGTAGTGATCACTATATACAGTAATAATAGACCCCAATACAAATCAATGTACTGATCACTATATACAGTCATTATAGACCCCAATACAAATCAATGTAGTGATCACTATATACAGTAATAATAGACCCCAATACAAATCAATGTACTGATCACTATATACAGTCATTATAGACCCCAATACAAATCAATGTACTACTGATCACTATATACAGTAATAATAGACCCCAATACAAATCAATGTACTGATAACTGCATACAGTAATAATATCCTATACCCAAATACAAATCAATGTACTGATCACTGCATACAGTAATAATATCCTTTACCCCAATACAAATCAATGTACTGATCACTATATGCAGTAATAACAGACTCCTATAAAGGTCAGTGTACTGATCACTATATACAGTAATAATATCCTATATACTGTACCCTAATACAAATCAATGTACTGATCACTATATACAGTAATAATATCCTATACTCCAATACAAATCAATGTACTGATCACTGCATACAGTAATAATAGACCGCAATACAAATCAATGTAGTGATCACTATATACAGTAATAATAGACCCCAATACAAATCAATAATACAAGCCAAAGTCATTGGCTGGACAGAATCTATAGCAATGATCACTTTATACATAATATTATACTATATCTTAATGTAAACTGATAATTTCCTACATTATTATTATAATACAGGATTTATATAGTACCAACAGTTTGCGCAGCACTTTACAAAATGAAGGCATATATTACAGTTCAGGGGCGGACTGACCATTTGGAAACTCGGGCACCTGGTACCTTTTTCATAGGTTTTTTTGAGTTTGAGTAAGGCCACAGGGGCCCCATGATCCCCTATTGCCCGGGGGCCCCATGAGTTGTCAGTCCGCCCCTGTTACAGTAACAATACAATTTGGTACAAGGGGAATCAGAGGGACCTGCTCGTTAGAGCTTACAATCTAACATCATACACCCCAAACAAGCCAATGTACTTATCACTGTATACACTAATATTATACAACCTAATACAAGCCAGTGTAACTGTTCACTAGATAAGATCTATAGCAATGATCACTGCATATGTAATATTATACACCTTAATACAAGTCAATCTAATCATATACAGTAATACCATACACCCTGATACAAACCAATGTAAACTGAAAGTAAATAAACTAGCATCCTGTCTTCCAGTGGAATGCCTGTTTCTATGGATATCTCTTTTTCTCTCTAAACATTTTTCAGATATTTCTTTTCTTTTTTTCTGCTGTTATTGTTAATATTGTATTGTTAATTGCTGTTATTATTTTCTGCTGTTCCAAACATATACAGTATTTAAATATATGTACACAGTCATGGCCAAAAATATTGGCACGACTGCATTTCTGTCAGATAATGCACTACCTTGCCCAAATTTGTTGCAATTACAAATGTTTAGGCATTCTCATATATATTTATTTTGTTTGTATTGGTATGACACAAAAATGTGGAGAAACTAAAAGATAAATCTGACACATTCCACACAAAACTCCAAAAATAAGCTGGACCAAATTATCGGCACCTTCAATTTAATATTTGGTAGCACACCCCTTGGAAAAAATAACTGAATTCAATTGCTTCCTGTAACCATCAATGAGTTTCCTATGCCTCTATACTAGAATTTTGGAGTGCTCTTCTTTCACCAACTGCTCCAGGCCTCTCAGATTGGAAGGGTTCCTTTTCCATACTGCTGTTTTGAGATCTCTCGATAGGTGCTCTATGGGATTGGGGTCTAGACCCATTACTGGCCATTTCAGTACTCTCCAGCACTTTGTCAGAAACCTTTTCTGGGTGCAGCAAACTTCAATAGGTTCACACTGGCCCACAGTCTGCGGGCTGGTTGCGAGTGCAGGAATCGCACCTGTTCCCGCACCCACAACCACCCACAGCCAAATCATTCTGAATGGCACTCCAAGCATCTCAACCTGAAGCGCATTTGTGGGTGTGGGAACCACAGGGAAATCGCATGGTCAAAAGGACCATGCGATTTCTGTTGGCCTCATTTTTAAAAAGGTGAAAGCACATTTTTTTCTGTGGGATACGTGGGCACAGCAGCCCATTCAAATGCCATGGCCCTCAATTAGTGTAAACCTTGGCTAAATAGACAACCACATCAAGCAGACTCCATACTCACTGCTCCGATAGAGATAAATAAGAGCTTGGCAAAGAATGTGGTTTGTACTACTGGCATTTGGAATTACAAGAGCATTTTGGATTACCTTATCCTCTTTATCTATCTATCTATCTATCTATCTATCTATCTATCTATCTATCTATCTATCTATCTATCTATCCATCTATCTAACATTTTATTTAAAGTGGAGATTGATCAATAATTGGAAGATATGAACGCAAGTTATCTCTCACATCTCTGTTGCCTCCTTGCAATCTCATATGGAAATACAATCAAATTCAATCAATAATTTTCCGCCCTGACTGATCTTTTTCTTTCTAGAAATGTCTTTAATTTTTATTACATTTCTTACTTTTTGTTGCTGTTATTATTATTATAGAGTATTTATATAGCGCCAAAGAGTTTGCTCAGCGGTGTACATTAGAATGGGGGACAAGACATGAGACAATACAGTAACAAAACAATACACGATACACGAGGGTTAGAGGGCCCTGCCCTTTCGAGCTTACAGTCTAGGCGGGAGGGGATGGTGATACAGGAGGAGATGGCTGTGGGGGATGGAATGGAGTGAGGAGTGGAGGGGATCAGCTGTTAGGTGAGGGTGGGGTAGGCTTCCCTAAAGAGATGGATTTTCAGGGTGTGCCTAAAGGTGAGGAGGGTAGGGGACAATCTGATGGATTGGAGAAGTCAGTTCCAGAGGATGGGGGAAGCTCTGGAGAAGTCCTGCAGTTGGGCGTGGGAGGTGGAGACCAGGGAGCTAGAGAATAGGAGGTCTTGCGAGGAGCGAAGATTACGGGTAGGGTGGTATTTGAGTATCAGGTCGGTGAGGTAGTTTGGGACAGTGTTATGAATGGCTTTGTATGTCGGTGTTAGTAGTTTGAATTTGATGCGTTGGGCAATCGGGAGCCAGTGGAGGGAATGACAGAGGTGGGTGGCAGAAGTGGATCGGTTGGTAAGGTGGATGAGTCTGGCTGCTGAGTTCAGGATAGACTGGAGCGGGGATAGCTTGTTTTGGGGCAGGCCGGCGAGAAGGGAGTTGCAGTAGTCCAGGTGTGAGATAATAAGGGAGTGAACGAGTTGTTTAGTAGTGTCTGGGGTTAGGAACGAGCGTATTTTGGAGACGTTGCGGAGGTGGAACCTGCATGCGGTTGTCAGCGATTGGGCATGGGGTTGGAAGGACAGGTTAGAGTCTAGGATGACACCTAGGGCCTTGGCTTGCGTGGTGGGACTGATGGTAGCGTTGTTGGTCGTGATGGAGAGGGTGGGGGGGGGGGTGCGGGCAGGGGGGAATTGTAAACAGCTTTATTGCTATTATTATTATTATTATTATTGTCTGCTACTCCAAATATACTGCGTGCATATGCTGTGTATATACCATATGTGTGTGTGTGTGTGTATATGTGTATATATATATATATATATATATATATATATATATACAATTGTGTTCAAAAATAATAGCAGTGGATTGAAAAAGTGAATAAAACTCAAAATCCTTCTAATAGCTTTTATTTCCATACACACAAACGCATTGGGAACACTACACATTCTATTCCAAATCAAAACATGAAGAAAAATATATCAAATTTGTGTTGTTCCTCTAAAAAATAATGAAGAAAAGTGAATATTAGACTGTTCAAAAAAATAGCAGTGTTTGTATTCTTCTTTACAAACTCAAATATTCACTATATAAACTGAAAAATGTTTGAAGACTTTGCTTTCCTTTGAATCACTTAATGAATATTTAGTTGTATAAGCACTGTTTCTGAGAACTGCTGTACATCTGTGTTGCATGGAGTCAACCAACCTCTGGCACCTGTGAACAGGTATTCTAGCCTAGGATGAGTGGACTACATTCCACAGTTCTTCTCTATTTCTTGGTTTTGCCTCAGAAACTGCATATTTGATGTCACCCCACAAGTTTTCTATTGGATTAAGATCCAGGGATTGGGCTGGCCACTCCATAACGTCAATCTTGTTGGTCTGGAACCAAGATGTTGCACGTTTACTGGTGTGTTTGGGGTCGTTGTCTTGTTAGAACACCCATTTCAAGGACATTTCCTCTTCAGCATAAGGCAGCATGACCTCTTCAAGTATTCTGATGTATTAAAACTGATCCATGATCCCTGGTATGCGATAAATAAGCCCAACACCGTAGTATGAGTAACATCCCCATATCATGATGCTTGCGCAACCATGCTTCACTGTCTTCACAGTGTACTGTGTCTTGAATTCAGTGTTTGGGGGTCGTCTGACAAACTGTCTCCGGCCACTAGACCCAAAAAGAGCAATCTTACTTTCATCAGTCCACAAAATGTTGCACCATTTCTCTTTAGGCCAGTCAATGTGCTCTTTGCCAAATTGTAACCTCTTCAGCACATGTCTTTTTTTCAACAGTGGGACTTTGCGGGGGCTTCTTGCAGATAGTTTGGCTTCACATAGACGTCTTCTAATTGTAACAGTACTCACAGGTAACTTTAGACCTTCTTTGATCTTCCTGGAGCTGATTGTTGGCTGAGTCCTTGCCATTTTGGCTATTCTTCTATCCATTCGAAAGGTAGTTTTTCACTTTCTTCCACGTCTTTCAGGTTTTGGTTGCCATTTTAAAGCATTTGCGATAATTTTAGCTGAGCAGCCTATCATTTTCTGCACTTCTTTATATGTTTTCCCCTCTCCAATCAACTTTTTAATCAAGGTACGCTGTTCTTCTGAACAATGTCTGGAACGACCCATTTTCCTCAGAATTTCAGAGAGAAATGCACTGTAACCAGCATGTACAACATTTGCTGCCTTCCTTAAATAAGGGAAATAATTGCCACCTGTTTTTCAAAGAATGATTGACCTCACTAATAGAACTCCACACTGCTATTATTTTGAACATGCCCCTTTCAATTAGTGATTCAATTACACAGAATCAACAGCATGCATGTCATGACTGTTGGGTCTGTTGGATTTCTATTACTCTACTACACCTGCTAGTAAATTATTTGCCACGTAGAAATATAATTTCTACCAAAAGCAGTGATTGATCAGGTTAGTGATGTCTGACTGCAAATATTTTGAACACAACTGTGTATATATATATATATATATATATATATATATATATATATATATATATATATATATATTTTATATATATATATACACACACACTGTATATGTCTCTCAATAGGAAAATGCATGAACGAATACAATTTTGTCTCTAATGGCTTTATTATCCAATCAGTGTGCAATTTGATCTAATGAATAAATAAATGAATAACCATAACTTTTTTCATATCAAGCAGAAATCGGATACAGTCAAAATGAGTTGAATACCCAGTGTAAAAAATTATCAATCATTTTGCATTTATTGGCTGCAATGAGATACATCTGATTAGGAAATGAAATGTAAAAATATAAATGCAATCGATTACCTTTAGTGGCCATACATTAATTGATAAATTATCAATTCTTTTTTGAAATTCATGTCTCCCAATAGGTACAATCGATCTATATTTGTCAGCCCATTAGATCAATATAACACATAACAATCAATTGTATCAGTAAACAGTTGAATAATCATAACTTCTCTTGCGATTGAGCAGGCTCAAGTAAACTGAGTCAATTAACCAGATCATTAAATTATTATCAATCACTTTGTATCTAATGTCCGCACTGAGTTTGCAGATGCAGTTGATTGCTTATAATTCTCTCTTTCAGCTATTGATCAAAGCCCACTTCCCTGTATGTTTTGTATTATTATTCATATTCATATTATTTAGGATTTATATAGTGGCAACAGTTTGCTCTGTAGATTACAATATAAAGGCAGACAGTACAGTCACAATGCAATAAAATACATGAGGGCCCTGCTCATAAGAAATTATAATTTAATAGGGTGGGACAAGTGGTACAAAAGGTAATAACTGTGAGGGGTTAGCCCACGGAAAAATTAAAAGTTCAGTTGTTAGGTGGAGGTAGGACAGGCTTCCTTGAAAGAGATAAGATTTCAGGGGTCCCCTAAAGGTGGCCACTAGCCTAGAAGATAGCTGGACAGATGGAAGTAAACAGTTCCAGCGGATGGGAGAGGCTCTGGAGATGTCCTGGAGATGAGCATGGGAGGAAAAAACAAGATGATTAATAATATTATTATTATTATTAAAAACAAAAATTAAAAAAATGTCCCTCAAAGTAGATCCAACATCAATCACGATGCCAGCCACCACAGACGACCTGAAAAAAGGAAAAAAAAGGCTCCGCTCTCAATGATGCCTCCTGCTGTCTTACAGCTGTGCAGGCCTGACAGTTCTTAAATATCTAAGGGGCGGGGCCACCTGGTGACATCAACCCGGGTGACCCTGCCTCTTTGTGACATCATCATGTGCTGTGATTGGCCGAAGCATTGCACCTGACCTATGCAATGCTTTGGCCAAGCACAATGCACTGTCAGAGAGTAGTGTATTGTGGTGTCTGTCAGGCTAACAGCCCGCTGAACGCCCTTACTGTTTATGTTCAGCAAACACACGAACAGCCAATGTTCAACTTGAACATCAAGTCCAACATTACTGTCTAACACTACAAACTAATGCACCTGTGCTGAACTGGTTGAATTTTAATCGATGTGTGGCTGGCTTAAGTAACATGCTTACATGAGATTTTAGGGACAGGGTTTAAATCAGATTTAATTTTGTGAATTGTCAAAATTTTAGCAATGAAAATTTCAGCAATGTGAAAATAATCAGTTTTGCTCATTCATAGTCTGACTTTAAATCAATTTTCCACAGTCTGTTCTATGGTGTCTAAAGCTAGTCATATACTATGTGAATTTCAGCCTGTTCCTCATGAACTGACCAAAACTCACTCCATGGGTGGCCCTCTTGCCACCCTCCCACCTGACATCCTTTGATTGAAAAATTGAAGGAGCCAGGTGGAAAACATTTTGCGTAACAGCAGATGTAGCCACAGAATACAATACAGTAGCTTCAAATTTGTGTATCTGCACTGCATAGTATGTATTAGAGAAGTTTGTTTGATTTTTTTGTGTTCAATCCACAGGCTGAAAGAATAAAAATCTAATAGTGTATGGCCAGTTTAAGATAATTGCCAAGAATTGTGTTTGTTTTAAATATGGATGATCCATGTAATCTCCCCATGCAAGAATGAAAGAGTTCTTTGATGTAGAACAAATATAAATTACTATTCAAATGAAACATGATCAGCTTTGGCTGTAACAAACTAATCCAACTTTGCTTTTATAAATAAAATAACAACTGTTATTATAGAGACCCATTTTGTAGAGAAATATTATTACAATCTCATCAGACTTCTATTAGGAAACTTTGTATCCATCACTGCAAATGTAACTGGATAGCTTTGTATAAAACACATAAATATAATCACAGTTAGGTTGAGAAAATACGTGTCATGTTCACCAAGTTTAAGAAAAATAATAAAATTCCTAAACCCAGCCGCTGATCAACAGAAAGAGAAAAAGTCCCTTATAATGCAAGGTACTATTTGCTCCAACAGGGAAGTTAAAGTGTTACTAAACCCAGGACCCTGCATTCACTATATCTGGTCTACCACAGTATACACAACATGGAAGTGCAATTACTTTAGTAAATATAAACTGCTAAATAACTTTTCTCATCAGCAGTATATAGCAGACTTGTGACTTCTATCTGTGTCCAGCAGAGCACTGGTTAATCTTGTAGAAGGAGTTTTCATTCTCCTCTGACAGTCCTATGAGGTTGTGGGACCCCTGACCGTCTATCTGGACAGCACTGATTGGCCTGTGCTGATCACATACATTCTCCCAAAGAAAAAAAAAAAACCTCTATAGTCATTAATACCAAACTGAGCATGTGCAGAGTGTATCCTAGGGCTCTGTACTATCAGCAGATGGATTGGGGACTGTGGAAGAAGGGGAGGATCAGAGAAGACAGAATCAAACAGCCTTTTCATATAATGGGGATGATTAACCCCTTAGGTTCCATAGTGAGTATAACAAGCATGCTTTACTGCATATACAGACTGATTTTACTGTTGTGGGTTTAGCAACACTTTAATTTCTAAGGTGATTGAATAGCTTCCAGTGAGCATTCTCATGGTTTTCCTACAAATATTAGTATCTGTTTTTATTTTGTTCACTATAAGCTGTATTAAACCCAAAAAACAGAACTGTATTGTATTGCAGTTTACCAATCTTTAGATGTGGTGGATGCATTAGTTTTATTTTTTCCCCTTATATTCAATGGTGATCCGGGCAGTAAAGCTGCATGCAGGCCATGTTTGTTATTGTGCCTGCATCTGCATGGATGGAGATGCAGCAGCTGCACAGACAAAGCCAAAATGTCATATGCCTGCAGGAGCTGATACATGGATCTGAACACAGTTGTCTGCACCCACCTCTATAGGCTGCCTGCATGCAGCTTGGGGCAGATGCAGGTGCAATAACAAACGTAGTGAAGGGGTGTCTATGCCTGTTTGATGAAACATTCATTTTGGATTCTTCTATCTGCCTAATTGGCTGCATCCACTGATTACAATTAAATTTTCTAATATGCCAATAAAAGTCAGTTAAACAATTGACTTTTGTTGAGCGGGGAAGACACAGTGGGGTTGATTTACTACAACCGAAAAGTGAAACATCTGGTGCAGCTGTGCATGGTAGCCAATCAGCTTCTAACGTCAGCTTGTTCAATTTAGCTTTGGCACAAAAAAAAACAAAAAACTGGAAGCTGATTGGTTGCACCTGATTTTGCACTTTCCAATTTTATTAAATCAACCCCACAGTGAAAGTTCAGCCATGTACAGTATGCTAGCTTCATTTATTATATTTCAACTTCCTTTACCAGACCATGCTGTCCAGTAGAGGTAGCAGTTATGGCTCATTTACAGTGTTGACTGGGTGGCGGTAAGGTAGGTGATTGAGCCATGGATTTACTGCCCCCGAACCACCACTTAAATAAAGCAATGCAGCTGCTCAAGGCTGTACCCATGGCAAAAGATAAAAAAGCATGTTGCATTCACCAGGCTGTATGGCTGCCAAACGTTGCACATTCAAGTATATGGGGTCGAACTGCAATTGCCCTGCAACCGCGTGCAATGCAAAAAGTTTGTCGGGACAGGACTGGACAGTGCATGAAAACACTGGGATCTCACACACAAGAGCTAATTGCCCAGTGTTAATGAGGCTTTATTCAGTCAAAATTTTAACCGTGGGTGGCCCTGCCATCAGTACTCAGATAAGCAAATTTCAATTCAAAATCACATGAGCCAGGCAGAAAAATGTCAGCTGAACAGTCACCACAGCCAATCAGCTGCAGTCACTGTTTGGGTATTCTGATAGGAGCAGGCTGTCAGATAAAAATAGTTGGCAGGAGAGATTCATCCGTCTACGTTGTTAACCTCCCTAGTGGTATGATTATGTCCATATTTCTGTGCTCAAAGCGGTACATTTTTTTGCATGGAAATATGTATTTTTTTTATTGTAGGCCTGTAATTTTTAGGAATAACTCACTGAAATTTGTCCAAACAAGAGTCTAGTAAACATCCTGGGTATGTTACAATTTGAAACACAAAATCATAAATTATAATTTAATAAATAATCATAAAAAATAATAATATTATAATAATAATACATTTAATTCAATAATGTAATCAAACCAAAAACACTGAAATCTGAAATAGAGTGCCAAATTTGCATATCACTGAGCAAAGTCACAAAATCGTTTTCATTGTCTGATGACGAATTTCCCCCACAAATCATTATCACTCAATTCTGCAAGTGGTTCTGATTTACTATCGCTGTTCTCTAGCTGGTCTAAAACTGATTTTGACCTAAAGGGACGCTTTTTGGACACCATGGACATTTCTCAGTTTCCAGGCAGAAAGAACAGTAAAAATGCAGGCAGGGCACAGGACAAAGCACTCGGGACAAAATGTATGTGAAATGGTTTGATACAGTAATGTTTTACTATGTGATTTTAGTGTATTTATTGAATGTCTTTTTTTGTCATTTTCAAATTTCCCGCCGTTCCGTCCCCCATACGTCCCGACGCTCGCAGGGGACGGAACCCAGATGACAGATGCCGGCATCTGCCGGATTACATTGCTGGGGACACTGCAGGAGGGACATCGCGGGAGCGCAGGACAAGGTAAGTGAAGAACAGATCCCAGAGCAGCGCCGCATGGTAAGCCCGAGTGTAGCTCGGGGTTACCGCTTGTGGTACTGAAACTTTACCCTGAGCTACACTCGGGAATACCACCAGGGAGGTTAAAGCGGAGCTCCACCCAAAAGGGGAAGTTCCACTTTAAAGACTGGTCTCCCATTCCCTATTAAGGATTGACACCTTTGGGGAGCGGGTACCTGAATTTGATAGGTACCCGCTCCCACTTCTGCTACAATTGCATAGGTGATCGGAAGTGGAAGTTGTCCTCCTATGCTCCCTCCCCATAGTCTTCTGGGACACATGACAGGTCCCAGAAGACTACAGGGCCATTCAGAAAGCGCAGCGCTACTTGTGCAATCCACAAGCTGTCACAGCCGGGTACCTACTCTGAAGATGCCGGTGCCTGGAACACCAGACGGCTGGTGAGACGGGCTGCAGGGAGGACACCGCAGGATTGTGGGACAGGTGAGTGGATGTTTTTTAAAAGTCAGCAGCTACAGTTGTTGTAGCTGCTGACTTTTCTTTTTTTACAGTGTGAGTGGAACTCCGCTTTAAGTTAGCATGGGATAATCTAGTGATTTTTCTTGTTCAGATGGCTGGGCTGAATAAAAGAAATTTAAGTATGTACAGCCAGCTTTACACAGGGATAGGGACTCCCCCGTGACAGCGATCATTGGACCAGCACTATCACTATTTACATGTTCTTCCATAACCAGAAGTACCGAGTACTTCCTTCACCTCCTGATGCTGAATTGAGTGGAAAGGGAATGGAATAAATATAAATATATACTGCGGGGGTGAGGAAGAGTGGAGTTGAAAGCAAGCCTGTTGCTGTTCCCTGAGTTGGAAACCTGTACTGAGAATAATTTGAAGGCTGCCATTGCAGACCTCTTTATAAAAAAATCTTGTTTCCTGGCTGCATCACTGATCTGTAACAAGCATACCACCAGTAAAGTTAGAATGAAGTTGAAACTGCACACTTGTTGCTGATCAGTGAATATTGAAGCTGGAGTATCTGTGACACAGCCAGGCAACAAGAATTTTCATTTTCAGAAGTCAGCAGAGGCAGATCCAGAGCAAGCATGCTTTAAATTAGTGTCAGAACTCACAAATTTTTATGCTCCTTGGTCAGCAACTTTAATATGGGCTTTTGTTGTGTACAATATATTATACCCTGTGCAACAAATTAAAATGTATCTTCAATTGTGATATCTGGTCTAAAGTTTAAAAGGTTGCAGTATCGCCTCCTCACCCCCTAAATACTTACCTTGAGTCCCCACTCAATCCAGCGCTGTGCTCGGCTGTAGTGGCTGTCTCCCTTCTCCTGGCTCTTATAGGCTTTTGCTGAGGCAGCAGGAGCCATTGGCTTCTGCTGCTCTCAATCAAATCCTGTGCGCAGAGAGCAAGGGGCAGGGCCAGGCCATGCTCTGTGTGTCTATGGAGGCACACAGCCCAGCTCAGGAGCAAGTCCATATGTCTGCCCCCATCATAGCAAGCAGCTTGTTATGGTGGTAGACACAGAAGAGGAGGAGCCGGGAGCACTAGCAGGAAACCCCAGAAGAGGAGATATGGGGCTGCTCTGTGCAATACAATTACACAGAGCAGGTAAATATAACATATTTATTATTTTGAGGAAAAAATATCCTTTATAATGGCTTTAAGAAAAAAAAAAAGAAAGGAAAAACTGTTGCTTATTTAAAAATATATGTTCTGTTTTTTATATTTAGAGCATTATATAGTTTTATTTTTTAATCTTTATTTAAAGATACATTTAGGCATAAACAATCTTCACAAAATAACATTGATTAAATTATTTATTTAATTACTAGAAAAATAACATTTAAAACAAATAATTGAAATCAAGATTGCATTTAAAAATGTGTTCAATATTTTACTCCAGAACTACTACTTCTGCTTGGTGATGGACTGTAAGCTCATGGCAACCAGGGGAATGTATATTTCAGGAGATGAGTTTGTGTTTGTATGTTATATGCAGATGCACACAAGTTGAGTTTACTTTTATTATAGCAGAACAATATCCCTACTGTATTCTGCATTCCCTGAGCCCGGTGGTCTGGTGAGTGAGCTTTCAACCAAAATAAATTAGACCTAGGCCTCTCCTAATAACCTCGTTATATTGTAGTGTTAATTGTATTTAGACATTTTAAATGTAACCTAATTTTTATATATTTTTTAAATATAATAGAATTTATGTATATTAATTTTATAATATTTTGAATATTATACATTTCATGGGATGGCTGGATATAAAAGCCAAAAATACAATTTATGGTATAAACCTGAAGCATTTAACTTTAATATAGTTTCTATTTTTATTTAACTTGCAAACAGAATGTTACTAGAAGATGCTGCACAAAACACAATCAGTGCTTACGTGTGCCTGCTGTGATTGATGAATGGGTGGTCTTTGTGTAATAGCAGAAAATAAAAATATCACTTCAAAAGACAGCAGGAAGTCAGGCTAGTCAAAATTAATCAGCAGGGCTATCTTTAGAACACCCAACTTTGAGCTTTTTGTAGATGCTCCTAGCTGGTGTCCCTTTAATTTCTCATAGTGCATTTTAGGGCATCATGAAAGGTACTCCGCTTTTTTGTTCTAGCTTTGAGACTTTTATCTCTAAAGTGCAGTCTGTACACATTTCCTTGTTTTGTGTCTGTACAAACGTGCCCCAGAAGGTGGGAACAGGCAGCTGTCAGTGTTTCCTAAACAGGCTGTGTGAATGTCTGTGATGTCACTCACACTGTTACCTTTTATAGTTGAAAACAAGGATGTAGATAGTATAAAAGGATAATTTATCTCAAGTACAAAATATATGAATATATTGCAGCTTACCAGTCCTTACCCTAAGTTCACACCTAAGCGTTTTCTGCAGCGTTTTGCAGAAACACATCTCCGCATTTTCATCTGGTGCGTTTTTTAGAAAGTTGTGTTTTTGGTTCTATAGACTTCAATGGAAACACTGCAGAAAAGCATGTATTGCATTTTTGCTGTGTTTTTGCAACAAGAAAAATAAAAAAAATAACAAAAAACGCATCAAAAAACACAGGTGAAAAATGCAACGCAAAGCGCAATGCAGAAAAAGATCAAACACAACCTGAGTAGGTGTGAACCTAGCCTTAGATGTGATGGCTGAATCACTTTTTTTAAGTCAAGAATAATTTCAGTAGACATGTGCATGCCATTAATTTTCATTTAATTTTGGATGCATTTTTTCATTGTAGAATTTTGTTCCGTCATATTTGCTATGTTGAACCGATTCATTTTCGGGATTTGTTTTGTATCTTCGGCATTAATTTAATATATTTGGTGGTCCAGGTGGATTCTAAAAATGTTGCAGTTTTTCCAGAACATTGCTATGTATTCGATATATTATCAAATTGGACAGATTCGATATTTTCAGATGCAAGTTCCACCAACCAAGAGAAATGACATGAGCTGATTGAACAATATTGACTGGCATCATGAGCATCTGAATTAATGAATGGAATAAAATTTGGATCCATTTGTTTTGGAAAACCAAATTTTCGAACAAATTCAAAAATGTAATTCATTTCCCCATGGGCCAGAACTACTAATGCATCATGTGACGTAATCCAAATTAAACAAATGTATTAGTTAATTTAATTTTTTGGATTCGTTGCATTAGTTTCTGAATTTAATTTTTGAAGATTTGGATGTATTCATCATGAATACATCCAAAATGAATTTACATTGAAAATGAAATTTTTGGCCAAAATAATGAATCAAAACAAAGCAAATCACACATGTCTAATTTTCAACTAGTTTTAAATACCTGTTGATCTGGTCAGAAATGCAGTGCACTTGGCACTTGCTGTGAGCCAAACCTAAAGTGGAAGAAAACCCTAACTATATCTACTGTATTTTTTAAAATATTCAGTCTCTCCCTCCTCCTGTCCATCATGCCTAACTTGCATAAATATGATCTGTTTTTTTTTAGCCACTATTTTTAATCTACTCTGTTCCGGTCATGTGAGCCCGCAGCCCTATGTAAGGGAGTGCTCAACAACAGCTGTTAATTCCAGGAGCCATGCTGTCACCTATAGGCTCTTATGGGGCAGCCATTGTCAGAACTCCCTCCTCTCCCTTGCAGCAGCCGCTCACTGACACAGGGGAGCCGGAACTGAGGGATAACTTGACTAAAACAGATTAAAAATAGGTAAGCACACCATTTTTTAATACAAGTTAGGCAGCATATGTAGGAGGGGGGGGGTGTCAGGGCAGGGGCCGAGGAACGGACAGGCAGGCCTAACAATGTAACACACTGGCTGACGACAACCACCACCCACAGACCGAAGTCCCTCAGGGCGCGGAGTCTAAGTCCCAGGCTGCCCTTCACCAGGGCCCCTGATGGTGGGGATGGACTTGACGCAGCCAGGAACCAGGTTGCGGCCCCCGAGACACCTCAGCTGCGGTAATGGCCGCCGCCAATGGCGTGTAGCTGGTGGAAGAGACAAAAGAGTAGTCAGACAGGCCGGGTCAACAACAACAGGACAAAACAGTACAGGACAGCAGACGAGAATCACAGGTCACGAGCCGAGTTCAGCAACAGAGGGTCAGATCAAAGGAGAATATAAAGAATAGTCGAGTCACAAGCCGAATCAGATACCAGGATAGTCACGAGAGTCAGAACAGAGTAATAGCAACACAAAGACACAAGTGCAAAGAGCATGTGCGGACCACAGGCTTATATGTTATCAGCCACACCCCTCTGGGGGATGGACCTCAGAGACCTGAAGGCATAAAAGGATTCCCATCATGCACAGCAAAAATCCATGATGGACGCCAGCACATGGAGTAACATAACCTCAGGAAAAAGGTAGGACCTTGACAGTACCTCCTCCTCAAGGGCCCCTCCCCCTCCACGGCTCAACAAAAGGTTTCCGAGGAAAGCGGGTATGAAAAGCGCGGAGGAGGGCAGGAGCATGGACATCCGCGGAAGGAACCCAGGAACGCTCCTCGGGACCATAACCGCGCCAATGAACCAGAAACTGTAATCGACCGCGCACCAATCGAGAGTCCAGGATCCGGCTCACCTCATACTCCTCATGACCATCAACCTGGACAGGACGGGGCCGAGGCAGAGAGGTAGTGAAGCGATTGCAGATCAGAGGTTTCAACAGGGAAACATGAAAGATATTGGAGATCCGCATCCCAGGCGGAAGGGCAAGGGCATAGGCCACCGGATTCACTTTGCGGAGAATGCGGAAAGGACCGACAAAACGGGGAGCTAGTTTGGGTGTGGGCACCCGAAGATTGAGGTTGTGAGTAGACAACCACACCCGATCGCCGACCTGGTATGAGGGAGCGGGCAACCGTCTGCGATCAGCCTGGAACGTCTGGCGCTGAGCTGAGTCCCTCAAGGTCCTCTGGATCTGCCCCCATGAAGAATGCAGGGCAGCAAGATGGTTCTCCACAGCCGGAATGTCCTGTGGTGAGAACCTCTCAGGTAACACCGCGGGTTGGAACCCATAGTTGGCCATGAACGGAGACATCCCGGAGGAGGAGTTGACCGCCGAGTTCCTGGCAAACTCTGCCCAAGGCAGGAGATCGGCCCAATCGTCCTGATGGTCTGAAATATAACACCGAAGGAATTGTTCTAAGGCCTGATTGGAACGCTCCGCAGCCCCATTGGACTGCGGGTGGTAGGCTGAAGAAAAGGAGAGACTAATACCCAACTGGGAGCAGAAGGTGCGCCAGAATCTGGACACGAACTGACTCCCGCGGTCCGAGACAATCACCTTAGGCAACCCATGCAGGCGAAAAATCTCCCTGGAAAAGACCGTGGCCAGTTCTTGCGCTGTTGGTAATTTCCTGAGTGGAATGCAATGGCACATCTTGGAAAACCGATCGACGATCATGAGGATGACCATATGACCCCGAGACACCGGGAGGTCTACAATAAAGTCCATACCTAGGTGTGACCAAGGACGCTCCCCATTGGGAATGTGTTGCAGAAGACCCAAAGGGAGATGCCGTGGAGACTTATTCTGGGCACAGATCGAACATGCCGCTACATAAGAGGCAATGTCGGCACGGAGGGTTGGCCACCAGAATAAGCGAGAGACGACCCAACACAGCTGGTTCTTCCCCGGATGCCCGGCAGTTTTGGCGTTATGGTAGGTACGCAGCAGGCGGGTGCGCAATCCCTCGGGTGCGAAATATCTACCCTCCGGCTTCCCGGGAGGAGCATCAGTTTGAGCCACCAAAATCTGCTCCCCAAGAGGAGAGGTCAGACTGGTGCGAATGGCAGCCAGGATCTGATCTGGAGGTATAACTGAGATTGGCTCAGAGTCTTCCCTGGACAACTCAGAGTATTGCCGTGATAATGCATCAGCCCTGACATTCTTGGAACCAGGCAAATATGAAACCACATAGTTGAAGCGTGACAAGAACAGAGCCCATCTGGCCTGGCGGGGTGTCAATCTCTTCGAAAGATAAGTCAGGTTCTTGTGATCGGTAAGAAAGAGGACCGGAACCGCTGAACCCTCGAGCAGGTGCCTCCATTCCTTGAGAGCCAGAATGATGACCAATAACTCCCGATCTCCAATCTGGTAGTTGCACTCTGCAGAGGAAAGCTTCCTGGAGTAGAACCCGCAGGGAAGTAGGGGTCCATCGGGTGACCGACGCTGAGACAGGAGAGCCCCTACTCCCGTCTCGGAAGCATCAACCTCGAAGACGAAGGGCAACCCAGGATTGGGATGCGAAAGAATCGGAGCCGAAGCAAAGGCGGCTTTCAGAGCCTCGAAAGCTATGATGGCCTCGGACGGCCACTCGTGAGGGTTACTTCCCTTCTTGGTTAGGTCAGAGAGAGGCTTTGCTAATGTGGAGAAGTTCCTGATGAACTTCCGATAGTAGTTGGCAAAACCCAGAAAGCGCTGAATGGGCCGAAGACCATTGGGACGAGGACACTGCAGAACCGCCGCAACCTTCTGAGGGTCCATGGAAAATCCCTCCGCGGAAATTATGTAGCCCAAAAAGGCAACTTGGGATCGATGGAACTCGCACTTCTCGAGTTTACAAAAGAGTTCGTTCTCACGCAATCGTTGCAGCACCCGCTTGACATCCTGGACATGGGACTCCATGGAGGTAGAGTAAACCAAGATGTCATCCAGGTAAACCACTACGCACTGCTGCAACAAATCACGAAGGACATCGTTTATGAATTCCTGAAAAACCACGGGCGCGTTACACAATCCGAAGGGCATCACCAGGTATTCGTAGTGCCCGGTTCTGGTGTTAAACGCGGTCTTCCACTCATCCCCCTGTCTGATCCGTACGAGGTTGTACGCCACCCTAAGGTCGGGTTTGGTAAAGACTGTTGCTCCCTTAAGGCGGTCGAACAACTCAGAAATCAAAGGAATCGGGTATGCATTTTTAATGGTAATCCGATTGAGACCCCTATAACACTGTTCAACAAATTTTTATTTTTTGCCAGTTTTGGAAACAAAAGGATCCATTTCTTAATGAATTTCACATTCTGAGTTCAAATATAACAATGAAATTTGTCAATTGGCTCTAGTTTTTCTGTAAACGGAAAGTTTTCTACTATAGGTGTAATGACTACATAATGCACAATAATTATATAGATAGATGTCTTTCCACAAATATAAAGCAAGTGATATTGACTACATAACAAAGCCTAAATGGCATAATATATTGCATAGGATTACCAAGAAAAATTATAGCCATAAGCTAAGTTGAATCATTTTAATACTTAGGATTCTCACTAGTTTTGTCTTCAGTTTGTGTCGGTTTTGCTTCTCTTGGCTTTTCTCTTGTATTCGAGGAAAGGGCTATCTCTTACAACTGTACGTGACTACACGCTTCAGGTTCTTCCTCACTTGACTCAACCACGAAGGATTCTGGTGCTTTAGGAATTGGTAGCCCCTCTCCATGAGGAACTGGACGTATTGCCGATGGAATATTTGGATAGTGCACAGATAACTTTTTCTTCTTATTTAGCCCTTTTACAATTGGAGGCACCATACAAAAGTAACAATTACTAACATGATCTGTTGGCTCTCTCCAAATCATTGGCACAGCGAAAGGCATAGATGCCTTTTTTCCATTCAACCATTGCTCCAGTGCCGTCCCACAAGAATTGCAGCATATATGTGGTGCCCAGCTCTTGTCCTGGTCTCCTATCTTGCAGCCAAAATACAAGTTGTAGGCTTTCTTAATCATTCCTGTTATCCTCCTTTTTTGTGAGATAAAAGTTATTTCACCGCAGATATAGCAGAAATTATCTGCTTTATTCACACAAGTTCGAGGCATTACTGAGTAGCCTATATAAGCATAAAACGAAATGTAAAGACGCTGTCGAACTACAATCAGCTACAGATACTGCAGCTTTTATGCAGTGAAGTGATGCAATTAAAGGCTAATATTGCATCATCTCAGTATACATGCAATTTTCTATTGGTCACCAGTATCAATTTCGCAATATGCAGCTGAAGTTGCATCATAATTTTGAATGGCTTACGTCATTAGATGGGTGAATATATCATGGAAACTAGAGCCAATCAACATTTTTTAGGGTCATTTTCGTTTTCAGCACCCCAAAATTATGTAAGATTAGCTAATTTTATGCCCAAAACTTTTTACCTGTTGAACAGTGTAATCGATGCAGGGCCTCAATTCCCCACCTTTCTTCTCTACGAAAAAAAAACCTGCTCCTGCTGGAGAAGTATACTTACGAATGTGCCCCCGGGAAAGCGCATCCACAACGTACTCCTCCATGGCCTTATTCTCCGCAACCGAGAGAGGGTATACCCTGCCACGCGGAGGAGTGGCCCCGGGTTGCAAGGATATGGCGCAGTCGTAAGGACGATGCGGCGGTAAGGCACCAGTGCGTACCTTATCAAACACGTCCCGGTACTCCCCATAGTCGGTGGGCAACGCAGAGTCCGAGGAGGCACACAATACCTTAACCGGCCCACGGATGCACCCGGCCCCACACTGTGGAGACCATGAGAGAATCTCGGCTGTTTGCCAATTGAAGGTTGGATTGTGCCTCTGGAGCCAGGGATACCCCAAAACCACCGAATAGTGAGGGGAAAAAATCACCTGAAAACAGGCCAACTCCCTGTGAACAGCCCCAATGGCTACCTCTATCGGCAGAGACTCGTGGGTAACCTGCGGCGGTTGAGGGGCCTGCCATCTATTGCTTCGAGAACCAATGGGGTAGCACGAGCCTGCAGGGGAATGGAGTGCTGTGCAGCAAACGAGCTGTCCAAGAACAACCCACCGGCCCCAGAATCTACCAACGCCTGGGCCGTCACCGAGCCCTCCATCCAAGAAAGGACCACGGTGATCAGTGGCTTATCCTTGCGGAACGCAGGGGAAGAGGAAACTCCACCCAAGATCTGTCCCCGACATGATCTCAGGTGCGAGCGTTTCCCAGACGGACCGGACAAGACTGCCGAAAGTGCCCACCGAGGTCACAGTACAGGCAGCGACCCTCCCGACGCCGAGCGGCCCGCTCTCCCTCGGAAAGGCGAGCAAACTCCAGCTGCATGGGTTCCCCACCAGACAAGCTATCCCCAGGAGGTGTGGGAGGAGAGGGAGGAACGGGTGGGACAGAAAACGCAGGTGCCAGTCGATTGGAAGGCCTCTGCAGGCGTTCCTTGAGTGAAGGCCTGTCCCTGAGCCTGGTGTCAATCAGGATCAGGAAAGAGATGAGCTCCTCCAACACCACCGGCAGTTCCTTAGCTGTAATCTCGTCCTTCAATGTGTCAGAAAGACCATGGGAAAACGCAGCCACCAGAGCCTCATTGTTCCAACCGACCTCTGCCGCCAGGGCACGAAACTCTATGGCGTACTCGGCCACGGTCCGTGAACCCTGATGCATAGTCATGAGCAGCTTGGCTGCCGAGGCGGAACGAGCCGGTACGTCGAATACCCTATGGAAGGCATCGACAAAACCGGAAAAATCTTGAATCACCAGGTCGTTCCTCTCCCATAAGGGATTTGCCCAGGCCAAGGCCTTGATGAGAGTAGTGAAATTAGGAACCCCACCTTTGACCTCTCAGGCGGAAAGGCGTGGGGTATTAGCTCAAAATAAATACCCACCTGGTTGAGGAACCCACGACACTGACTCGGCTCACCCCCAAAGCGCTGTGGAAGAGGGGCAGAACCAGTCATACCTCTGGGTGCCGCTGATGCAGCCGCCGAGGTGGTGGACGCAATAGGCGGAGAAGCAGCGGGAGAGACCACCGGAGTGACTACCGGCCTAATAGCACCAGGAGCAAGGTGTGCAGTGCGTGCAAGCAGAGTTTGCAACGCCTGAGCGAACTGATCCAACAGGTGATCCTGTTGATCAAGTCTGGCGACTAGCGTTGGGAGAGAAGGCGTGCCTGCACCGTCAGGGTTCATGGCACTTGTGTAATGTCAGGGCAGGGTCCGAGGAACGGACAGGCAGGCCTAACAATGTAACGCACTGGCTGACGACAACCACCACCCACAGATCGAAGTCCCTCAGGGCGCAGAGTCTAAGTCCCAGGCTGCCCTTCACCAGGGCCCCTGATGGTGGGGATGGACTTGACGCAGCCAGGAACCAGGTCGCAGCCCCCGAGACACCTCAGCTGTGGTAATGGCCGCTGCCAATGGCGTGTAGCTGGTGGAAGAGACAAAAGAGTAGTCAGACAGGCCGGGTCAACAACAGGACAAAACAGTACAGGACAGCAGACGAGAATCACAGGTCACGAGCCGGGTTCAGCAACAGAGGGTCAGATCAAAGGAGAATACAAAGAATAGTCGAGTCACAAGCCGAATCAGATACCAGGATAGTCACGAGAGTCAGAACAGAGTAATAGCAACACCAAGACACAAGTGCAAAGAGCATGTGCGGACCACAGGCTTATATGTCATCAGCCACACCCCTCTGGGGGATGGACCTCAGAGACCTGAAGGCATAAAAGGATTCCCATCATGCACAGCAAAAATCCAAGATGGACGCCAGCACATGGAGTAACATAACCTCAGGAAAAAGGTAGGACCTTGACAGGGGGACATTTTTAGGAATAGATATAGTTAGGTTTTTCTTCTGGTTAGCCATTGTTGAGCTCTCCCTGAGCTGGAACTGCCGGATCATGTGACCTGACCAGAGTGGATTAAAAATAGGTAAGTACATACGTTTTTTTCATATAGGTTAGGCAGGATGGGTAGGAGGAAGGGGAACATTTTTAAGAAAAGTTAGTCTTTCTTTCATTTTAAGGCTTACTAATAAAAGCTGGCCAAGTTGGATTCTCTACCTGTGCAGTTACATTTAGAAGTTGACTAAGGTGTCATCCAACCTTGCTGAATGCTAACCAAGGTTTGCAGTCAGACACTTGACTGAAAACTGGCCAGCTATTGGCTGTGTTTCTTAGAGAAATTAAATCTTGTACTGTACACACGATAAAAAAAGACTATAGCAGATTGCCTTTGGCAGAAAAACAGTATCGCAAAGCCCTTTTCAAATAATAGTTTTGGTATTCCAATGCTATATGCAAAAATGTTGTAACTATGTTTTTTCACTTGACTTATTTTAAAACATGTGAAACTAAAGTTGGCCATACAGCAGTAGAATTTAATTTGATCCATCGTACGGGAATTCTGAAAAATCATTCATTCGAACAGTCTTCCATACTGTCATTTAGCCAACTAACTTCATTCCAAAGCCCTTAACATTTCATCCAGACCTGCTATTTGAATGATATCCCAAACATATTAAATAAGCTTTATGCCTAGAATATATGCATTACCATATATATTATTTTTCTTCAACGAAAACCACATTTACAATTTGAATTTCATTTGTTAGAGAAAAGATTTCTATCCTGCTCGTTCAAATGTTCTCCTCACTGGATGAAAACAAATGCTGATTAGACCCCATTAACCATTAGGAAATCAAAGGAAAACAAAAATTTTCAGCTTATCACTGTCATTCCTTAACATTTTTTTTTCTTTGAAATGTTTTTATTTCTCTTCTTAAACACTTATGTGGAATTTGATGGCTGGCCTCACTTATTGTGAAGTGCAGTTGATGGAAACAAGGGGCCAGTAGACAGCCTAAAGTACCTTCAGCATATTATGACTGTAAATTAAGGTTTGCATAAGTGACAATTTACATCTTTGAGTTGCAGGAATGCATGAGTTAAAGCAGAACTTCACCCAAAAGGGGAAGTTTTGTTTGTTTGTCCCCTCCCCCTCCTATTTAAAATTTGGTACTTATTTTTTGGGTGGTGGGGTTTTGACAGGTACCCGCTCCCACTTCTGCAGAAGTTCACCCTTCCCTTTGCCTGCGGTTTTCTGGGACACATCACAGGTCGTTTAGGACTGCGGGACCATTCACAAAGCTGCGGCTAGTTAAGATGCAGGTGCCTGCACTCAAAGTCCATTGAAGAATCAGTTCAGGTGAGGACAGCACTGGATCCCTAGACAGGTGAGTGGCCTTATATTAAAAGTCAGCAGCAGTCAGTACTTGTAGCTGCTAACTTTTATTTTTTGGGAGAGACTGAAGCTCCTCTAAGGTGTGTATTTGCATTGTGTGCCAACACACATTTCATGCTTGATGCCATTCATTTTGAAAAGCACCCACATGCCCCAAGGCAATGCACTCTGAATTCAATATCAGGAGTCATGCTATCACCCATAGACTTCCATTGCCTAGCCATTGTAGGCGCTCTCTCCTTTCTCCTGCAACAGCCACTCAGTATTACTGACACCATTTTTTTGGTTAGCAATCTACTAGGCCCATTAAATCTGCTGAAATCTAAAAATGTGTAAAGAGCTGATTTGGAATTATGAAATGTCTCATGGGCTGTTGTGGCCAAGGTGGAACTGTCACCTACTTAAACTCATGACAAGTGTATATGTTGGCTGTCACTGCAACGTGACTGCTACTCTAATCAGTGTTTTGAGTTCATGTTATGTTAGTATACTTGGTTCAGTGTTATACATTAACACACTAATCTGTGGTGAAAGTGTCACCCTACAGCACAAATCACCTTTCTACTTTTAACCCTGTGCTTTATTTTGTGCACTTTTACAGTAAATGCTGTGTTGACCAAACATGATGCAATTTGCTACATTTAGCGCAGAGAAGAATAATGAAAATCTATGAAAATCAGTGAAATTTCAATCAGGGCCGGATCAAGCCTATCTGATCTGGGGTGCAGTGAAAAAAAGTCAGGGGGCATAATGTCAGCACTGTGTGTGAGTCACTGACAGTGTGTCATAAAGTCTTATGACCCGGGAAACACTATTATGTATTCAGGGGCGGACTGACAACTCATGGGCCCCCCCGGGCAATAGGGGATCATGGGGCCCCTGTGTCCTTGCCCAAACCCAAAAAAAGCTTATAAAAGGTATCAGGGACACTTCATGGGGTCCCCTACTGACCCCGGGCCCTCGGGCAGTGCCCGAGTGTTCGAATGGTCAGTCCGCCCCTGTATGTATTAGGTTTTCATTAGAATAAGATGAATAAACAAAACCTGTTCCCCCCTATATCAGATGTCCCTATCAGAGTCCCCCTTTACATCAGAAGTCCTCATCAGAGTCCCCCTTTACATCAGGAGTCCTCATCAGAGTCCCTCTTTACATCCTGTCTACTCACCAGAGTCCCCTCTTTACATCAAGTTCCCATTTGAGTGTCCCCTTCCATCAGGTATCCCTACCAAAATCCCCCCTTACATCAGTGTCCCCATCAGAATACCCTGTTACATCCGAAGCCCCATCAGAGTGTCCCCTTACATCAAGATTCCCACCAGAGTACCTCCTTACATCAGGTGTCCCCATCAGAGTGCAAAGTGAAACAAAAAACAATAAGCGCACCAACCTTGCGCATTACCTCAGTAACCAAATTTATTAATTGAAGAATGGTACTCACAAACAGCGAATAAAATCAGGCATGTAGTCCTAGAAGGGACTTCAGAGATAAGGAGCCAGCGTGAATCCCATCATGGGGGTAGCACTCAGTACAGCTAACGCGTTTCGAAGGCCATGCCTTCTTCCTCAGAGCTAACTGGACTGAGAGTGTTTGCTCCCTTTTATGCCAACAGACTGCAAATTGGCCCTCCCCACTGGGCTGGGCAGTCTCAGGCTGGGAGGATGGGCTATGATGTCAACAGGATACAATATCTCATTAGTAAATTACAGGATACAGATAAAAATGAATAAATAAATAAGTGATTTGCTAATGAGATATTGTATCCTGTTGACACCATCTTCCCTTCAGCTGTACTGAGTGTCTACCCCCATGATGGGATTTGCGCTGGCTCCTTATCTCTGAAGTCCCTTTGAGGACTACATGCCTGATTTTATTCGCTGTTTGTGAGTACCATTCTTCAATTAATAAATTTGGTTACTGAAGTAATGCGCAAGGTTGGTGCACTTCTTGTTTTTTGTTTCACTTTGCAGTATCGGTCGGGCTTCCCCAGCCTTGTTTGGAGCTGTTTTGGTTCCATCTACTCGCCACCGGTCTGGGCCCTAGAGCGCAAGAGAAATCGCATCTGGTCCCCATCAGAGTGTTCCCATCAGAGTGCCCCCTTACATCAGGGTTCCCATCACAATGCCCCCTTACATCAGGTGTCCCCATCAGAGTGCCCCCTTACATCAATGTTCCTAATAAAGTCCCCCTTACATCAATTGTCATTATCAGAGTGTCCCCTTACATATGATTAGTTATCCCCATCAGAGTGCCCCCATACATAGAGTGTCCCCATCAGAGTGCCCCCTTACATCAACTGTCTGCATCAGACTGGCTCATGGATCAGTGGATGCATTCTCAGAGACCTGGGGTGGCACAGCTAAAATCTGGGGGGCACAGCCCACCCCAGCACCCCCCTAGATCCGACCCTGATTTCAATAAGCTTTAACAAGTTCATATCATTTCAAAGTTCTTTTCAATACTTTTAAGGCTACAGCTTTCATTAAAAAAAAAAATACCCAGTAATCTTGACATTAGTGACCAGCTTTAGTTTAGGTGAACCCATAAAGCAGCTGTCGTTCTTAGGCCAATTAGCTGCGGCCTGGACAATTCCAACCCCGCAGCTACATGTACACAAAAGGAACAGAGATGCTTGTGACATCATTGACCTAATATGGCCACATGACCATACTGGGTCAATGGCATTGGCCTAATATGTGGCCATTTTGGGTCAATGATGTCACAAGCATCCCTGCCCCCTTATGTATGTGCAGCTGTTCCTGCCCATACCTCATTTGCCTGGCACTGGCAGTTGACTCCTGGGTTGGGTTAAATAAGGATTCACACCACACCTGGAGCCGAAACCAAGCTCATCCCTACTTACCATGAAGGCCTTTGTTCGTGCAGACACTCTGTTCCTCTCAGCCAGTTCTAGTGAAATATTCCCATCTCACATGTTCTTGGAAATAGTTATAACAGGTGGGTGTTGTAGCAAGTGCCAGCTAGAAACTGGTACCAACACAAGGTTAAAGCATATCAGGTCAGCACATCAAATAGAATCCAAAAAGTTTTTTAAAGCAATCATATCACAGCAAAGAATTGCAATGTTTCAGGGCCACACAAGACCCCTTCATCAGGCATGTGCCTGATGAAGGGGTCCTGTGTGGCCCCAAAATGTTGCAATTTTTTGCTGTGATGTGATCTCTCCTAATTCTCTCTCATCACCCTGCCATACATCTGATAGACTACAGATGGATGTTTTAACACATGATACAGGCATTGTACGATATTGTCACCAACAGGAAACTTGCCTCACAAAATGCCATACAACCATTTCTGGAGTGCATGCATGTAGACAGCAAGTAGCTGCAAAAAGGACAGCAAAACAAAGAGCAACAGTAAGATGCAACAAAGAAAAAATGTTAACAAGTATTTAATTGGCAATTGTTTGTGATACACAACTTCTAGCTAAGTAAATGTCATTCATTTAGGGTTCACAACTCTAATATGCTTGAAGGGAATCTGTGCTTTGTCCTTGCTAGAAAAAGCAACAAGTTGACTTTACCGCTCATCAGCCTCTCAGCATATACTTACCTTCCGTTTGCCTTCTTCTTAATTTGTCCATAGCATGGAACACCTGGTACTTCTGGTTATGGGGATCAATATGAGTTGCTATGCTTCCTGTCATCTGACAGCATTGGTGTTTAATGATTGGCCCAGTGATGTCACATGGAAACAGAAAGAGACTCCTTGCCATACGTAAGCCCATAAAATGTAACTGAAAAGCAGATAGCTGCAGCAAGTGGACAGGGCTGGATGGTGCATTGAACGATAATAATGTTTAAAGCATTATGCACCCATGGACAAATGCTAAGAATGTAAGCAGTCTACATTTGAGCATTTATCCCTTGCTGCACCGTCCAGCCAAAGCAGTTTTCAGCTTCTAATTTAGTTTTACATTCTACATTTGAGCATTGGTACTACTTGCTGCACTGTCCAGACAAAGCAGTTTTCAGTTTCTAATATAGTTTTACAGGCTGCCAGTAGTGGGGCTTGGTGGTGTGCGCCTTTGCCTTCTGTCCAAACCTATGCGCTGGAGTCTCCTGTACTAGGGCTAAAGGCCCAGTGTGAATGAGGCCTAATAGAAATTCACACATAAGTATTACATTATATTATGTATTTAGCTGGTTGCTTGCAGTTTTATTACTAACTGTCCGTTTTAATAGAAGATTTATAATAAAAAATATACTTTTTGGTGGATTCCACAGGGCAAGCCACAAACTGGCAATTTATTTATGAGCTGTGAAATCTCTGCATCTGAGTTACCAGCTCTACCCAATAGAGGTAACACTTTGGGAGGTTGCAAGGGGAGTCCTAACATTACCATAGTGCCAGCTTTAGACTCCTATTTACGATAACCTAACTTAAGCCGACCATACATGGATCGAAACTTGGCTGGTTCAGCAGGGACCAGATGGGATTCAATCCAGTTACGGGCAGGCTGGTTGCGTCCAAGTCGATCAATTTATTGATTTTTACATGCGATTATTGCCGGTGGCTATAGCCACTAATCAGTAATCACTGTGTTCTGCCAGCCAGGAAGGCTCCCTGCCTGCAGAACACAATAACGCCGTGGGAGCCATTCCCCCATCAACATAGTCAGCATAGGATGATTTTCCTTCATGCTATTGGCATGGTAGCAGGAACAGACTGACAACTCATGGGGCCCCCGGGCAATAGTGGATCATGGGGCCCCTGTGTCCTTGCCCAAACTCAAAAAAGCCTATGAAAAAGGTACCAGGGGCATCTCATGGGGCCCCCTACTTACCCTGGGCCCTTGGGCAATGCCCGAGTTTCCAAATGGTCAGTCCGCCCCTGCATGGTAGCCAACCAGCTTCTAACTTCAGCTTGTTCAATTAAGATTTGACAATAAACCCTGGAAGCTGATTGGTTTCTATGTAAAGCTGCACCAGATGTTGCACTCTCCAATTTTAGTAAACCAACCCCATTGCTGGTCACAGTACATGGTGAGGGATTCAGTAATTTTGAAGATTACAGTCATGGCCAAAAATATTGGCACCCCTGCATTTCTGTCAGACAATGCACCACTTCACTCAGAAAATTGTTGCCATTACAAATGTTTAGGTATTCTCATTTTTATTTCTTTTGTTTTTATTGGTATGACACAAAAAAAGTGGAGAAACAAAAAGCTAAATCTGATACATTCCATGCAAAACTCCAAAAATGGACTGGACAAAACCCTCAATTTACTAATTGGTAGCACACCCCTTGGAAAAAATAACCAAAATCAATTGCTTCCTTTAACCATCAATGATTTTCTTACACCTCTCTGCTGGAATTTTAAACCACTCTTCTTTTGCCAACTGCTCCAGGTCTCTCAGATTGGAAGGGTTTCTTTTCACAGCTGCTGTTTTAAGATCTTTCCATAGGTGCTCTATTGGGATTGAGATCTAGACTCATTGCTGGCCGGTTCAGTGCTCTCCAACGCTTTGTCTTAAATCATTTCTGGGTGCTTTTTGATGTGTGCTTTGGGTCATTGTCCTGCTGTAAGACCCATGACTTCTGATGGGGATCCAACTTTCTGACACTGGGCCCTACATTGCACTGTAGAAGTCTTTGATGCCTGAAGCAGCAATGCAACCCCAAAACATCAGTGAACATCCACCATGTTTGACTGCAGGGACTGTATTCTTTTCTTTAAAGGCCTCATTGCTTTTTCTGAAAACAGTAGAATGATGGGCTTTACCAATTTTGTTTCATCTGTCCACAGCACATTCTCCCAAAAGGATTTTGGCTTCCTCAGATAAGATTTGGCAAACTCCAATCTGGCTTCTTTATGTTTCTGTGTCAGCAGAGGGATCATCCTTTGTCTCCTACCATAGCGTCCCTTTTCAGATTGTGATGTACAGAGCAAGTTGACACAGTTGAACCCTATGCCTGAAGGTCAGCTTGAATTTGTCCGGAAGTTGATTGAGGTTCTTTAGCTACTATTCTAACAATCCTTTGTTGCAATCTTTGATCAATTTTCTCTTTCATCCATGTCCAGGGAGATTAGCTACCATGCCATGGGCTGTACACATCTTGACAATGTTGTGCAGTGCACACAGGAACATTAAGATCTCTGGAGATGGACTTGTAACCTTGAGATTGTCCATGCATTTCCATAATTTTTGTTCTCAGATCCTCAGACAATTCATTGCTGCTTTTTTTCTTCTCCATGCTCCATGTGGCTCACGGAGACACACAACAGAAAGGATGAATCAATTTTTCACCATTTTAACTTGTTGCCAGTGTGATTTCTACATTGTCAGCACCTGTTAATTGATGTAGATGAATTTAATTACCAATTACAGGAGCATCACAAACTTGGAATGCAATTATTTCTTACAATTTTTAGAATTTTAGAATAGAATTTTGTCCAGTCACATTATTGGAGTTTTGTGTGGAATTTCTCAGATTTGGCTTTTGTTTTTCCACTTTTTTGTGTCACACCAATCGGGGGCGGACTGACAACTCATGGGGCCCCCGGGCAATAGGGGATTATGGGGCCCCTGTGTCCTTGCCCAAACTCAAAAAAGCCTATGAAAAAGGTACGGCATCTCATGGGGCCCCCTACCGATCCCGGGCCCTCGAGCAGTGCCCGAGTTTCCAAATGGTCAGTCCACCCCTGATACCAATACAAACAAAAGAAATAAACATGAGCATGCCTTTTTTTTTCTGTTTGTTTTTGGTGTGGCAGTGGATAGCTGCCTTTAGTCTGAGTTATTCTCCGTGTTATATTTATGTTTTGTTATTTAAGTGCCATTGATAGCCCCTGCATGGGCGATCTTTTGCCCTGTTGGTGTTAGAGCACTGATTTCTTTAATTTTCTACTTTTATGTGCAATTGATAGCCCCTGTGTGGGCGTGATTTGTTGCTCCTGTGTTAATTGTTATTAATTAATAAAAACCATTGAAATACAAACATGGGCATGCCTAAACATTTGTAAGTGCAACAATTTTCTGGGCGAAGTGGTGCATTATCTGACAGACATGCAAGGGTGCCAATATTTGTGGCCATGATTGTATGTGAAAGATTTGGTCATCAGCTGCAAAGAAAGGACAAGAGAGAGGAACACTTTTTATCAGGTTTTATCAGAAGGCAAAGCTATTGACTGTAAGAATTCTAAGTGGTCAATCATTCGTCCATCGAGGCTGCATGGTAAAGAGGTGTCTGCCTGCGACAATAAGATAATTGTCTGGTATGATCAAACCTGCCAGTGAATGTAAAGTTGTGACATTGTGAATGTGGTAACGCATGCAACCATTCTCCTGTGTCTATGGCCAGCTTTCCTTTAAAAGAACAGTTTGACATAACCCTCTTTCCCTTCACTTTTATGTTTTTCTGCTTATATCTTGATCTTGTTGCTTGTTCTCTATTGTTTATTTAATGAAAATTGCTATGTAACGTATTGGTGATTTATACATAAAGGATATTAATGTAACTATTTAACTATTAAATGCTTTATTTGGGTTGTTCAACTTTATAACAAAGTAGACCACATACTCTTGTTAGAAATTCATTTGATCAATTAAATTTTCCATCCTGCTCCTCTTGTCACTGTGATCCAAATTGAAAGTTGATTTGACCCCATTAGTGATTTGAAAATCAGACGAACATTCTCAAAACAAAGAATTTCTAACTAGATTCTACTTGTGTATAGTCAGCTTTAGATAGACTTTAAATGAAAAAAAACAAATTAAAAAAATGTAAATGAATATGGCCTCTTTCAAATGTATGGCTTTGGGTGGTAAAAACAGGTGTCAGAGTTGCATTTTTACCACCCCTGGCTGCCCACATAAAAATTAAACAGCAGCTGAAGGAGGCTGTTCAGATGCTGCGGGCACAGCAAATTTAACGCAACATTGCAGATTGACAGGTTAGTTGACTCAATGGGGTTTATTTACTAAAGCTGATTCACTCAGAATCTCGTGCACCTGTGCATGTTAGCCAATCAGCTTCTAACCTCAGCTTTTTTAATTAAGCTTTAGCAATAAAACCTGTAAGGCGATTGGTTTCTATGCAGAAGTGCACAAGATTCTGAGTAAACCAGCTTTAGTAAATAAACCCCAATGAGCCAAGTCAATAGTGCCAGGCTGCAACTGCATACCAAATGTCTGGCTCACAGTTGTGGAGCATTAAACTGCCATTTGGCAGAGGAGAACAAAAAAACAGGCATTCAGAAGGTGGCAGGATCACCTTCAGCATTCCTGACAGCAGCTGCTTAGCCACACTCTGAAATTGATGCACCAGGGATCACTTTCTAGAGCTTCGACTAGTGTGAACTCAGCCTAAAATCTGGCTATCGGAGTACCCCTGTCAGTGTTAAAGTGTTACTAAACCCAGGACCCTGCATTCACTATATCTGGTCTCCCACAGTGCATAGAACATGGAAATGTAATTATTTTAGTAAATATAAACTGATAAATACTTTTTTCTCATCAGCAGTATACAGTGAGGAACAGAAGTATTTGAACACCCTGCGATTTTGCAAGTTCTCCCAAATAGAAATCATGGAGGGGTCTGAAATTTACATTGTAGGTGCATTCCCACTCGGAGAGACAGAATTAAAAAAATTCAGGAAATCACATTGAAGAATTTATTTGTCTTGCACTGCTGAACATAAGTATTTGAACACCTAAGAAACAGCAAGAATTCTGGCTCTCAAAGACCTGTTACTGTGCCTTTAAAAAGTCCACCTCTACTCCACTCATTAATCTAACTTAGTAGCACCTGTCTGAGCTCTTTAAAGACACCTGTCCACCCCACAGTCAGTCAGATGCCAACTACTACCATGAGCAAGACCAAAGAGCTGTCAAAAGACACCAGAGACAAAATTGTGGACCTACACAAGGCTGGAAAGGGCTACGGGGCAATTGCCAAGCAGCTTGGTGAAAATAGATCAACTGTTGCAGCAATTGTTAGAAAATGGAAGAGGCTAAAGACGACTGTCAGTCTTCCTCGGACTGGGGCTCCATGCAAGATCTCACTTCGTGGGTATCACTGATGATAAGAAAGGTGAGGAATCAGCCCAGAACTACAAGGGAGGAGCTGGTCAATGACATGAAGAGAGCTGGGACCACAGTTTCAAAGGTCACTGTCGGTAGAACACTACCCCGTCATGGTTTCAAATCATGCATTGCACGGAAGGTTCCCCTGCTCAAGTCATCACATGTCCAGGACCGTCTGAAGTTTGCCAATGACCATCTGGATGATCCAGAGGAGGCATGGGAGAAAGTCATGTGGTCAGATGAGACCAAAGTAGAACTTTTTGATCTAAACTTCACTCGTGTTCGGAGGAAAAAGAAGGATGAGTTGCATCCCAAGAACACCATCCCTACTGTGAAGCATGGGGGTGGTAACATCATGCTTTGGGGGTGCTTTTCTGCGAAGGGGACAGGATGACTGCACTGTATTAAGGAGAGGATGAATGGGGCCATTTATTGTGAGATTTTGAGCAACAACCTCCTTCCCTCAGTCAGAGCATTGAAGATGGGTCGTGGCTGGGTCTTTCAACATGACAACAACCCAAAGCACACAGCCAGGATAACCAAGGAGTGGCTCTGAAAGAAGCATATCAAGGTTCTGGAGTGGCCTAGCCAGTCTCCAGACCTAAATCCAATAGAACATCTTTGGAGGGAGCTGAAACTCTGTGTTGCTCAGCAAAAGCCCCGAAACCTGACAGATCTAGAGGAGATCTGTATGGAGGAGTGGGCCAAAATCCCTGTTGCAGTGTGTGCAAACCTGGTCAAGAACTACAGGAAACGTTTGACCTCTGTAATTGCAAACAAAGGCTTCTGTACCAAATATTAACACTGATTTTCTCAGGTGTTCAAATACTTTTGTTCAGCAGAGCAAGACAAATAAATTCTTTAAAAATCATACAATGTGATTTCCTGAATTTTTTTTAAATTCTGTCTCTCAGAGTGGGAATGCACCTACAATGTGAATTTCAGACCCCTCCATGATTTCTAAGTGGGAGAACTTGCAAAATCGCAGGGTGTTCAAATACTTTTGTTCCTCACTGTATAGCTCTCCTGTGACTTCTATCAGTATCCGGCCGAGCACTGGTTAAAGCTTGTAGAAGAAATGTTCCTTCTCCTCTGAATATCCTATGAGGCTGCATGACCCCTGACCCTCTGTCTGGACAGTGCTGATTGGCCCTGTGCTGATCACATGCACCCTCTCAAAAAAAACAAATACACTCTCTAGCAATACAGTGGCTAAATGGTTAGCACTTCTGCCAGTACTAGGGTCGTCGGTTCGAATCCCAACCATGACACCACCTGCCTGGAGTTTGCCTGTTCTCCCTGTGCCTGTGTGGGTTTCCTCTGGGTACTCCGGTTTTCTCTAACACTCCAAAGACATGCTGGTAGGCTAATTGGATCCTCTCTAAGTTGGCCCTAGTATATATATGTATGAATGTAAGTTATGGTCCTTAGATTGTACACCTCTTGAAGGTTAAGGACTGGTGTACAATATGTATATGTAAAGTGCTGCGTAAATAGACGCCGCTATATAAGTACCTGAAATAAATAATAAATAAATACACACCAAACTGAGCATGTGCAGAGTGCCTTCTAGGTCTCTGTACTATTAGCAGATGGATTGAGGACTGAGGAAGAAGGGGAGGATCATAGAAGATGGGATCAAACAGCCTTTTACACAATGTGGAGGATTAACCCCTTAGGTTCCACAGTGAGTATTAAAAGCATGTTGTGCTGCATATACAGGTTGATTTTACTGTTTTGGGTTTAGTAACACTTTAAATGGATTGTCCCCATACTCTGTACTAACTGCCACTTTTGCTGGACAGCTTGGTCTGTTAACCCCTTCCCGTTTCCGCCTTCTGGCCCTTTAAGAGCTTTTATATGCCAGGAGGCACAGGTGGGCTTTTGGGTCATGTGACCACTGTGATTGGCTGTCACAGCGGTCACATGATCGGAACGCTCCTGATTGCTAGTATGCTTAGGGAGCTTTCCTGCCCCCGCTGGTGTCTGTTCTGGGAGTACACAGTGCACTCGCTCTCAGCACAGAGAGTTGTTTACATAGGGCCACATTAATGCAATCGCTTGGTGTTAAAGCCCCCTGCTGAGAGGCCACATATATGTGCCATATTTGAGGGAAGAGGTTAAGGGAAGATAAAAAAAAACACACTTAAGCCGGCCATACATGAATTGAAATTTGGCCTGCTGCTGGATTTAAAAAAAAAATGAATCATGTATGGCCCACCTTACCGGGAGGTTCACCAGGCCGAAATAAAGAAAACTAATGCAGCCACCACAGGACTGGGAAGGTGCACTATATTACATTTTGAATTTTAGATTTAGATATGCGTTAAGTGAAAAACAAAATCAGAAAGTTACTTCTAACATTTTTTAATTAAAGCAACTATCCACAAATTGTTGTAAGTGGGGTGTCTCAGGAATTTAATGATTTGAAATTCTTGCCACCATGGTTGTGCCTTTGTATCTCTGTGATCGAACAACCATAAACTAAGTAAGTTGTATTAGACCTGTCAAAAAACTGAGATGACCACTGGGTCATCTGTCTACCAATAAAGACAACAGGAGGTGGTAGAGGGTCACTCAAGTTCTGCTTTGTCCCCTGTCCATCTGCCACATGCAGATACCCAAAAAGAGCTTCCAAAACCTAAGGTTAAATGTTGATTGCAGGTCATTGGCACCCTTTACCCAGTCAACAAAAGTCTTTGTCAGAGGTGAAAGGGTTAGGTTAAAAGGAGGGAGGGGGTACGACTTGGTGGCATGGAAGGATTGTGTATCTAAATTTTACGCAATAGGCTTTTAGGTTCGGCAGTAACTGGAGCAAATGACAGGGTGAAATGAATAGAGGTTTTTTTACCACTACCCTGTGTAATGTTTGCATTTCTCTTTCAGCCTTGGAGTGAAAGGGGTAGCTATGGTTAGCATTGTGCCAAATGTGCCTTTTCAGGCCTTTCTATTGCACTGCTGAGGAGATATCCTCTTTCCAGCTCATTAAACCTGCTTTTATTCCCTTTTCTCCTCCCTATACACACGCACTAGCCTTCAGGAACGTGCTGTGTTCTTGCAAGCTTCCAATTACATTCCAGCCTCCTCCACAGAGGGAGCGCCTTGTACGTATGTATGTATTAGACATGGTAATTCAAGGCTGCTGCTAGGAGATGGCCTTCGTGAGGCTGTGAGCTGAGCAAATATAGAAAAGTAGCCGTTAATGTACAAACACCCCAATGTATTGTGTTGTTACCAATCCAGAATTTATTACCCACATTAGCCAGAATTTGAAAGTTGCGTTCTTTTGAAGAGCGATCTGTTAAGTTCTTTTGAATGCTGTGGGCCTGTAGAGGTGATGACAGGAACCAGGAGGAGGCTATCGGTTCCTGCAAATACTGCAGGTGTATTGTGTAGATTGTTAATCCTTTTTCTGTCTGTGCCATCAGATTACAACAGACGCTCTCCACCAAGCAGTCTCAAAGGAAACAGGGACTGACGTTATAAGATAAAGATCAGGCCTTTTTCTGACTCTTTGGGGGAGATTTACTTAAGGTGGGAATACATGATTAGAAAATCGACTGATCGGTCATCCGACGTCCGAGAGGTGTTCGTTCGTTGGTCGAAATCGTGGCCCACATTAACCAATTTAAAAAAATTGTTTGCCAGGCAATACGTAGTGTTGCAGTCTTCCATACAAGGAGAAGTGATGCAGTGTGCGTATGACCTTGAAGCCACGCCATTCCGGCCAGAACGAGCGATATACACAATAAACAGCAATGAATATAATATAGTTTATTACATTAACTATATACATAAATAGTGATACATAACAATATAATATGCTCATACATGATAGCGCTTGACATATTTTTTTCTGTACGACAATGAAACCACCGTATAGAAAATAGGTCATTCATATGCAAAACTACAACATTTTTCACTGTTGTTCAACCGGATTTTTTCGTTCACAATATCGTTATCGGTTAAAACATCCTGCTCATCAACGAAGAGAAAATCGTTCGATCAATAGTTTCCCGAAATTGTTAATACGATTTTCTTATCCTGTGTACAGGGCATAAGATGGGTACGCTCAGAATCTGGTGTAGCTGTGCATTGTAGCCAATCAGCTACTAACTTCAGCTTGTTCAATTAATCAATCCAAATTTTGCACGCCCGAGTTTTAGTAAATAACTCCTTTTTGTTTACAAGTTAAAATTTTTATTTTTTGCTAGAAAATGACTTAGAAACCAAAAACATTATATATAAATATTTTTTTTAGCAGAAGCTTGAGAGAATAAAATTGTGGATTTTGCAATTTTTTTATGTTACGCAGTATTTGCGTAGCAGTTTTTCAAATGCAGATTTTTTTTAAAAAAATACACTTTAATGAATTTTAATGCACACAAACAAAATATAATACACAATTTTATGTAAAATATAAAAGATGGTGTTATGCCAAGAAAATAGACACCTAACATGTCACGCTTTAAAATTGCACATGCATGTAGAATGCCAAAAAACTGTTGCCATAGGTGAGGCTTTAAAAGCCTGTACAGGTTATCAGTTTAGAGTTACAGAGTAGGTCTGGTGCTAGAATTATTGCTCGTGCTTCGATGGTTGTGGCAATACCTCACATGTGTGGTGCCATTGTCGTTTATGTATGCATGTGGGCAGTGGTGTATTTACGTTTTGTGCTGCCCTATGCAACACAAAAATCGGCTCCCCCACAGAGAGAGACCCTGACATCAACCAACACCCTCCTCCCCCACGAAGAGTGCCTGACATTGACCAACAACACCCCAGCCCCCCACCCAAGAACAGAGCCTTCCACTACCACTGGCTACCCCCCCCCAACCCCCCCACCCCCGGCAAGAGAGAAGACACTCACCTTCACAGCTGCGGACATCCCCGGGAACAAGAGTCAGGATCTGCATACACCATCAAGCAGACCGCAGCCTCTCTCAGATCCCAACTGGTCCCCATGCTGTGTGTGTCTCTTCTTACATCCCTTCTTTAGGGGGGCAGCGCTGCCCTCCTGAAAAATGCCACCCTAGGCAAAGCCTTGTTTGCCTTGTGGTATAAACGCCCCTGCATGTGGGACCACTTTTGCGCATGAGCATGGGGAGACTGGGTGCTTAAAAGTTTATTTATTTAAAACATATATTCATTGACTTAAACCCAAAAACCCACAATTATAGTGAAAAAATCAAGACCCAAAGAGATTACCCAAAAATAAAAAATATCAAATACATATAAAAGAACAAAAATAAAATAAAGTCCCAGTATACGATCCCCTTTCCGTGTGTAGACGGGCTCCCGATCACCAGGTAATTCCCCTTTGCTACTCCTATCCTATCCTTTGTTGACAAAGTCTGGAAGAGACGAAACGCATGCAGGGCACCTGACATTCCCGGAAGTGCTGCGGCAGCCATTTTGGATTCTGGAATCCCTGTGTGTTGGAGGTCTGGAGAGTAACTGTGCACTTCAGGTGTCCCCCAGAGCTACAAAGTGATAGTGCTGGATAGGAGTAGCAAGGGGGAATTACCTGGTGATCGGGAGACCCTCTACACACGGAAAGGGGATTGTATAATGGGCATGAGGAGTTTGATGCTGTCTTGCTGATCTTATCGTTTTTATATGTAAGTGGCTACAATAAATTTTATATATGATTATAATTCACATACTGATTCCTGGTCTGTTTGTGAGGTCCTGAGGAACAAGAGGATACCAATCTAAGGACACTCTATACATATGTGGTTGATTACAAGCTGGAATCTGTTTGTTTTAGGGTAATTATGCACTTTATATATAGTTTGCAGTGATATTTATAAAATTTTTTTTTTTTTTTTTTCACGAGTGCTGTGACACTGGAGTGTTTATTTTTTTTGCATGATACACATGTGGCACTTTAGTTCTGGGATTTAAAAGGTAATATACTATGTTGAGATTTTGTTTTTTGAGGTATTTGAAGAGCACCTGTGATTGATTTGCATCTTCTTCAGTGGAGTAGGAAGCGTCTTCCTATCAAGAAATTGATCTTTGTTTGGACACATTATTTGGACACTTTGCATATTGGGACTTTATTTTATTTTTGTTCTTTTATATGTATTTGATATTTTTATTTTTGGGTAATCTCTTTGGGTCTTGATTTTTTCACTATAATTGTGGGTTTTTGGGTTTAAGTCAATGAATATATGTTTTATTAGTACTTCAGGGGAAGGATATTGATATGACTTTAAGGGATTTCTGAGGATTTTATATATATATATATGTGTGTGCTGATTTATACTTATTCTTTTTATTTATTTATTTTACATTTTTGCACTGTTTCTTTCATTTTGTTTTTTTATACTTTTATTGCTGTCACAAGGAATGTAAACATTCTTTGTGACAGCAATAGACAGTGACGGGTACTTTTTATTGAGAGATCTGGGATCTATTAGACCCTGCATATCTGCTCTGCCCTTACAAGCATTTGATCACACCAAGATCAGTGTGATCAGATACTTTCCATTTTTAATGATGGCGCTGTTTACATTCAGGAATCACTGGAAGTGACAAAAAAATGCTCATCACTTCTGGTTTCCTATACCACAGAACTCACTTGGGACATTCCAGTGCTTAACCTGTCCTGAAATATGTCAATATTTCTCTGCTCAAACCGGTACATTTTTTTGCATGGAAATATGTCGTTTTTTTATTGTAGGCCTCTAATTTTTAGGAATAACTCACTGAAATCTGTCCGAACAAGTCTAGTAAACATCCCGGGTATGATAAAATTTGAAACACGAAATCGTAAATTATAATATAATAAATAATCATAAAAAATAATAATAAATTTAATTCAAGTTTGCACATCACTGAGCTTAGTCGCAAAATTGTTTTCAGTGTCTGATGCCGAATTTTCCCATGAATCATTATCACTCAATTCTGAAAGTGGTTCTAATTTACTATTGCTGTTCTCTTGCAGGTCTAAAACCGCTTTTGTCCTAAAGGGGCGCTTTTTGGACGCCATGGACATTTCTCAATTTCAAGGCAGAAAGAACAGTAAAAATGCAGGCAGGGCACAGGACAAAGCACTCGGGACAAAATATATGTGAAATACTTTGATACAGTAATGTGATACTGTGTGATTTTAGTGCATTTAGTGAATGTCACTTTTTATCATTTTTAAATTTCCCGTAGGTTTCATTCCCCGTACGTCCCGTACGTCCCAATGCTCTCAGGGAACAGAACCCTGAAGACAGATGCCAGCACCGGAGGAGATGGCCAGGGACACTGCAGGTGGGACATTGCGGGAGAGAAGGACAAGGTAAGTGCTGGAGGGAATCCCTGAGCAACGCTGCAGGGTAATCCCGAGTATAGCTCGGGGTTACCGCTTTTGGTACTGAAAGTTAACCCTGAGCTACACTCGGGAATACCGCCAGGGAGGTTAACAAGCTCTGTGGTAAGCTGGCAGAACCTCTGGATTTCATTCTGGGCTCACCAGTGGAATGGTAGGGCCCGGAGAGGCACCGGTGGGGGGCAGGAAAGGGCAACCCCTCCCTCCACCTGTAAAAGCAATCCAGCACCTAATTAGGTGAGGCCTCGATTTCCACCTTGTCCAATATGAAAATGCTTTGCATTCGTTGAGAAAAATGAAGCATGTTCTCTGAGCAGGACCCCATGAGTATGCATGGGTATGGGTCAGGGGTGGACTGACAACTCATGGGGCCCCCGGGCAATAGGGGATCATGGGGCCCCTGTGTCCTTGCCCAAACTCAAAAAAACCTATGAAAAAGGTACCAGGGGCATCTCATGGGGCCCCCTACTGACAGTGCCCGAGTTTCCAAATGGTCAGTCTGCCCCTAATATGGGTAGATCTTTTTAAAAGTGCACTTGCCCCCTGCTGCTTATAGTCAGTTATTATACAAAGGGGCTTATATCACCAAAATCAGTTAGCTGGAGCAGTTAAAGTGTATGTATAGCCAGTTTTTTTATTTTTTATTTATTTTGGATAGAATAAGGAAGGGATAAAACCTCTGCCAGGTTTTTTTTTCTGTGTTCTGTGTACCATTAGAGAAATTACTTTGCACTTCCTGTCTCAGAAGTACAACAGGAAGCTAGAAGAAATTACCAAAAGTGAGGGGAATTGCCGTCTTAGCCAAGTGACACCAGAACAGTTGTTGCCATTGGAAGATATCCTCCCTACTTCCTGTTTTGGGGACAACTTAAACATTTTGGATTTTCCATCACTTTTTTTCTGTGGCAACAGTTACTAATACAAATGGAGGGTGTGACTCTCCCCAGTGGACATACTGACAGTAAGAACAACTTGATAAAGGGTCTCACCCTCCCTCACTCTATTCAAAAACTAAAAAGTATAATAGGTTTTACCTAGAGATACATTTTACATGTGTAATTAGATTAATGGAAACTGATATCTGAGTGGTTTCTTTAATTTTACTAATGAAAGTTGATTGGGTGCCATGGGTTATAGCACACCATACTAAAGGCTTAATTAAAAAAACAAACATATTTACCTGCTCTGCCCAGTGCTCTGGGCTCCCCCCCGAGAGTTCCCATAACAAGCCGCTTGGTATGGGAGCACTTGTGCATGCTCACACCCGAGCCCCACTCTGTGTGTCCATAAGACACACAGAACGGGGCCTGCCCCCCCTCCTCACTGGCTGTGATTGACAGCAGTGGGGCCCAATGCCTCCTGCTGCTGTCTGAGCCAATACGAAAGCAGAGAGCTGGGACAGAAGCTGCTCTCGTGCACTTCGCTGGATCGGGCTCAGATAAGCATAAAGGGGGGCTGAGGGGGAGCTGCATACTGAATGTTTTCTACAAATCATGCATGAAATGCTTTAGTGATTGGCCAAACACCCCCGTTAGGTTCGCGGTCGAACCTCCCAAACGTTCAACAGTGAACTTCAAACAGGGACAATGCACAAAGCGGTATCTTACCACATCTGAGAATGCAATAAGATACCGCACAGTCACTAAAATACCTCATGAGTTATATTATTTATCACTTGCCCTCCTGAGGATTTACCCCCCTTCCTGACCAGGCCATTTTTTGCATTACGGCACTGCATTATTTTAACTGACAATTGCGCGGTAATGCAACGCTGCACCCAAATGAAATTTACATCCTTTTTTCCCAAGAATTGAGCTTTCTTTTGGTGGTATTTGATTGCCTGTGCGGTTTTTATTTTTTACGCTATAACAAAAAAGACTGACAGTTTTGAGAAAAAAACATTATTTTTTACTTTTTGCTATTAAACATGTCCAGTAAAAAAAATTATCATAAATTTAGGCCAAAATGTATTCTGCTACATGTCTTTGCTAAAAAACCCCCACAATATGTGTAAATTAATTGGTTTATGTGAAAGTCACAGTGTTTATAAATGGCGGTATATTTATACTAGGATTTTTAAAATATTTACTAGTAATGGTGGTGATCAGAGATTTATAGGGGGGCTGTAGCAGACATTCTGACACTGGGGGGGGAACTGACTTGGTGTCACTGACATCCCCAGTGACACCAATACAGTAATCATTGCTGGGTGTGTTTTACTATGGGGCGGTGTCTTTGTGCTTCATTGTAAGCACACTGCTTTGGATGGCTGTGCTGTGCACAGCCATGCAAAGCAGTGTGCCTGAGCTGACAGGGAGGAAAACTGTTAGTAATCAAAACAGTGTGTGCAGTGTGTGCAGACCTGGTCAAGAACTACAGGAAACGTTTGACCTCTGTAATTGCAAACAAAAGCTTCTGTACCAAATATTAACACTGATTTTCCCAGGTGTTCAAAATACTTATGTTCAGCAGTGCAAGACAAATAAATTCTTTAAAAATCATGCAATGTGATTTCCTGATTTTTTTTTTTAATTCTGTCTCTCCGAGTGGGAATGTACCTACAATGTGAATTTCAGACCCCTCCATGATTTCTAAGTGGGAGAACTTGCAAAGTCGCAGGGTGTTCAAATACTTCTCTTCCTCACTGTACATTTTGCAGCTGCTTCTTGGTAGACTTCAGTTAATCAAAGTGAAATCTGTGCTACAAAACACAGGAAATAAGTTACTTTGCATTAAAGTGTTACTAAACCCACAACAGTAAAATCAATCTGCATATGCCAGGCATGTCCAAAGTCCGGCCCGCGGGCCATTTACGGCCCGAGGGTCGGTTTAATACGGCCCTCCATGTTAGTGTGTCAGTGTGTCTTATGGAGCGAATATGGAGCGGCCGGTCCGGTATTTCCACCGCGGCCGTGTCAGAATACCGGGCCGGCCGCTCAGCTCTGCAGCGGGACCTTACCTGTTCCTCTATCCAGCGGCGCGCTGTCTTCCCGGCTTCTGTAGTGTGGGCGCTGGGTATGACAGCCGGGTGCCAAGTGCGCAAGAAGCGGTGCTTTTTGTGAATGGTAAGGCGGTACCTGGGACACATGACAGATCCCAGAAGCCGCCGGACCAATCACAAAGCGCAAGTGCTTCTCGCTCATGCGCACTGGGCACCCGGCTGTCATGCCGAGCGCCATTACAGAAGCCGGGAAGACAGCGCGCGGCTGGATCGAGGAACAGGTAAGATCAAAGAACAACTGCGGAAGTAAGAGCGGGTACCTGTCAGATTCAGGTACCCGCTCCCCACCTCCCCAAAGGTCAGCAGTCATCTGTACTGTCCGCAGTCTCTGGTCATCCCTGTGCTGTCCGCAGTCTCTGGTCATCCCTGTGCTGTCCGCAGTCTCTGGTCATCCCTGTGCTGTCCGCAGTCTCTGGTCATCCCTGTGCTGTCCGCAGTCTCTGGTCATCCCTGTGCTGTCCGCAGTCTCTGGTCATCCCTGTGCTGTCCGCAGTCTCTGGTCATCCCTGTGCTGTCCGCAGTCTCTGGTCATCCCTGTGCTGTCCGCAGTCTCTGGTCATCTCCTGTACTGTGTCTGCAGTCTCTGGTCATCTCCTGTACTGTGTCTGCAGTCTCTGGTCATCTCCTGTACTGTGTCTGCAGTCCATTAGTTCAGAATTTTTTTTTCCTGTTTTCTGCCTCTAAAACCTAGGTGCGTCTTATGGTCAGGTGCGTCTTATACGGCGAAAAATACGGTAACTTGGCATAAAATAATTTATTTGCATTTAATTGTAATGGTTCAAAGAATGTTTGGAAAAATGTTCGGCCCTCCACCATGTTCACTTCATCCAATCTGGCCCTCTTTGAAAAAAGTTTGGACACCCCTGGCATATGCGGTAAATCATGCCTGTTATACTCATTGTGGAATGTACGAGATTAAATCTCCGCACTGTGTAAAAAGGATGTTTGATCCTGTCTTCTCTGATCCTCCTCTTATTCTACTGTCCCCAAGAGAGTTTTTTCTTTTACTTGGAAGGGTGCATGTGATCAGCACAGGATCAATGAGCACTGTCCAAACAGAGGGCCAGGGCTAATGCTGCCTCATAGGACAGTCAAAGGATAATGGAAACTCCTCCTACAAGCTTTAACCAGTGCTCTGCTGGACACTAATAGAAGTCACAACCTTGCTATATAATGTTGATGAGAAAAGTTATTTAGCAGTTAATACTTACTAAAATAATTGTATTTCCATGTTCTGTGTACTGTGGGAGACCAGATATAGTGAATGCAGGGTCCTGGGGTTAGTAAAGCTTTAATATTATAAAAGATTCTGGTGCCTGCTTCCTCCTATAGACTGAATAAATATGAAAGGTGATGGTTGTTAGCCACAGTGACACTAGTCCTTCTCACAGCGGGAAAAAAACATTACATTGCATCCAAGTGTATTTTGTTCAGCTTGTGCCCATGACTGACTGATACAATGTTATAGAATAGTGAAGGCTCACTCATGTGTGGAGATCTGTATGCAGCTTCTATAGTTGGCCATACACTAGTAGAATTTCATTAAGCCCTGGTTCACGCTGAATCCGACTTTGATTCCAAAGCCGCAGGTCAATGCAATTTCAGGTGCGATTTGCCTGACATCTGTTCGACTTCATGCACAAATGTTTCTGCAAGTTACACCTGAAATTGCAAAAAAATAGTGCAGGAACCTTTCAAATCAATGCTGCACTGCAAAGTCTGAGTCGCTCCGATTTGAACGGTTCTATTGCCGACAATAGGATGCAACTTGTCATGCGATTTGGAACTGTCAAATCACATGACAAGTTGCACCGGTGTGAACCAGAGCTCAAAATGATTCACTTTAAACAGATTGTAAAGGTAAATATTTTTTAAAAATAACAAACATGTCACTTAAGAATGCATGAAGGTAAAGAACCTTTAACCTTTACAACCACTTTGTTAAAGCCAGCCCCACGCATCAGCACCTGCGGCGTGACTTCGCGCCGCAGCACCATTCAGTTAGGTATGGCATGATTTAGGCTCCATTCACAGTTCAGATTTTAAATTGCGGGCAGAGTTGGCACAATTCCAAATTGCACGGCAATCTCAACACAATGCGCAGCGTGCATTTAGGCGCCATTATCCTTCAACGGCACCCCAATCGTGGTAAGATTCTGCGTGATTGTCGCACAGCAGTCGCTTGAAACCCGTTCCTTTAATAATCGCGTAAATGTCACCTGAAAAGGAACGTTTTTTGAGGCAACAAATACGCAGAGGGCAGCCTATTCAAGCTGGAACAAATGGGTCCCTAAAAAAAAAAAAGAGGGTTTGGGGCTTTCTCGGTGTTACTCTTGGGTGCAGCAGCTGTACGCTTGTAAACGCTCCACACTTGGCTGAACCCGCGCCTCCGGCCACCCGTATGAATTCAGTTTCAGATTTTCCATCGCCTTTTGTAAAATAAGCCCCCGGGTGCACCCACCCGAGTGTAGGTCAGGCCACTAATGGGGGATCTCTCCCTTTGCACACTGTCAGGGGGCGATGATCACTGTCTGCTCTGGCTGTGCCACCTTTACAGCACAAAGGGTTAAAGGAAATCAGATCCCTGAGCTGGAATAACGGGCAGCCCGGAGGGAAGACAGAACACATCAGATCCTCTATACACGTCAATGGCACTGTCCCCTCCACCCCTCCCCTTTAACTGAAGGAAGGGAGGGGGACCAATCAGGGGGGAGGGCTTATCTTTTTTTTTCCAACCTGATCTCAAGGCCCCGCCCCTTCTGCCAAACCGAAAAGGTAAAAGAAAAAAAAAAGAAGAATCTGTCTCTCCAGCCTTGTACTGTTGTTTTCCTCTAGCTCCTGCTAGTCCCCGCCCCTGTCTCCCAGTCCCCGCCCCTCCCTCTCCCAGTCCCCGCCTTATTATTGAGTGTTTTTTTCTGTCCGTCTAGTCTGCGCTCCGTTTGTATATAAAGTCCCCGAGCCGTGCCCGGACACATCCACACATCACACTCAGCGCCGCACATCGTCCCGCACAGCCCCCCGACCATCCCAGCCATGGCCACATTCAACGTCGCGCTGCAGGAGGACGGCATGCCGGCGCTGCCCAGGCTGGCACTCAGCTCCGCCGGTCGGGGCGTCTGTAGGAGTCTATTCGGCCCCATCGATCATGACGAGCTACGATCGGAGCTGAAGAGGCAACTGAAGGAGATCCAAGCTTCAGACTGTCAACGTTGGAACTTCGACTTCGAGGCCGGTGCCCCCCTGAAGGGCACTTTCTGCTGGGAGCCCCTGGAGAGCAAGGAGATGCCCAGCTTTTACCGGGAGAGCAGACTGTGCCCTGCCAGCAATACCCCAGCGAGCAGGCAGCAGCAGCAGATCCCCCTGTGCACCAGGCTGGCAGGAGCACAAGTGGATGCCAAGGAAGAGCCTCCAGCAGAAGTGACGGGCACCCGAGAAAACCCAAAATGTGCCAAGGAGAACGCCGACAAGGCTGTCAAGAGATGCCAGGGAGTTAAAGGGCCAAGCAAAGTACCAACCCAGCTCAGGAAAAGAGAGAGCTGCCTGGTTATCACAGGTAAGATCCCTCACCGCTTTATAACGGATCAAATGATAAGGTTGACACTAATGTCATAACATATCTTGTAGTAGTTGGTCACCTTCAACTGGACTGGTTCCATATTGTTGAAGATATATCTATTAGTAGTTGGTCATCTTCAACTGGACTGGTTCCATATTGTTGAAGATATATCTAGTAGTAGTTGGTCATCTTCAACTGGACTGGTTCCATATTGTTGAAGATATATCTAGTAGTAGTTGGTTGCCTTCAACTGGACTGGTTCCATATTGAAGATATATCTAGTAGTAGTTGGTTGCCTTCAACTGGACTGGTTCCATATTGTTGAAGATATATCTAGTAGTTGGTCACCTTCAACTGGATTGGTTCCGTAATGTTGAAGATATATCTAGTAGTAGTTGTGTGCACTCAACTGGACTGGTTCCGTAATGTTGAAGATATATCTAGTAGTAGTTGGGTGCACTCAACTGGACTGGTTCTATAACACTGAAGGTATATGTAGGTAATTATGTTCAACTGGACTTGTTCTGTAATATTGAAGATATATCTTGTAGTAGTTCATTGCATTCAGTTGGACTGGTTCTGTGACATTAAAGATATATCTAGTAGTCAGGTTGAACTGGACTGGCTATGTGACATTGAAGATTTATTTAGTAGTGGTTAGTTGGGTTCAACTGGACTGGTTCTGTGACGCTGAAGATTTATCTAGTAGTATTTGTTCACATTTAACTTGACTGGTTCTGTAACATCGAAGATATATCTAGTAATGGTCAGTCACAATAAACTGGACTCATTCTGTAATGTTGAAGGTATATCTAGTAGTGGTTGCTCACATTCAACTGGACTGGTTCTGTAATATAGGATACATTTCTAGTAGTATCTAGTAACAATTGGTCATTTTCAACTGGACTGGTTCTGTAATTTTCAAAGACATTTTATAGCTTCTCTAAGCTGAAGAAGTGGTTTGGAAAAGCACCAACACTACAGAACCAAGTCCATTCGAATGTGACCAACTACTACTACATAGATTGGCACAATAAACTTGACTGGTTCTGTGACATTGAAGATATAGTAATGGTCAGTCACAATAAACTGGACTGGTTCTGTAATTGTGAAGACATTTTGTAGCTTCTGTAAGCTGAAGAAGTGGTTTGAAGAAGCTACAACACTACAGAACCAGTCCAGTCGAATGTGACCAGCTACTACTACATAGTTTGGCATGATAAATTTGGCTGGTGTAAGTGATGATGCTGACACTCATTCTGGCCATAGACATATTTGTTTTTGGGCAATTTCAACCAGCTTTCTGTTGTAAAAACAAACAAACTAGATATCAATATACATGTATGTATAGAGGTGGGCTCAACTAGATCCACTTGATTGCTGGTTTAAATGACTGTATGGACTTCTGATTCATAAATACTGGATGAAAAGTGTCATGAGATCCAGATGTATTATCCTAAATCTTGATTGTTTACTCTAATTCTGCTTGATATTTAATTTTCTGCTACTTGTAGAGCAAAAAAAAAATTCTCCCTTAATCATGTTTATTTTCTGCTTTCCTTTAGACTATTTCCCCAAGCGGAAAAAACAACAAGTTACCAAAATCGACAGTCAAAAAGCGGTCAATCCCATTTGCACTTTGGAACAGACCCCTAGGAAAAAAATCCGATGAAACTCTGGTGAGTAATCTAGGGTGGTGGACCTATAGAACGTCAGAATGTCTGTAAATAGGACCTAAATTACCGGTGTGACCTGAGGACAGCTCGGTTCGTAGGGTGGGGGCAAGGAACTGTAATTTGCAAAAGTGCAGAGTTGTCTTGGTGAGCTTGTTTTGGTTGTAGAAAGTGGGAGTTTGCTCTTTTTTTCCATGCAGTTACTCAATCTCTGTTAGCTCCTCCTTGGAAAGTTCTTTAAAAGAGAAAAAAAAAAAAAAAGTTGCAAAACAAGCTGTACTGGCGGGAAAGGGGGGTTACAAGAAGGGAAGAATGTGGGGGAAGGGAGGCAGAGCTGTTCGCAAGATAAACAAGGGCAGGGTCTTCTATTGGCAGGGAGCTGGAAGAGAAGGCGAGGGGAGAAGAGATTGAGCTGTACTAGCTTCGCCCTGTTCCACAACACTGCTGCCTGTGTCCAGCCTGTTCCGCCCTTTATATAATAACTGTATTTTTCTTCAATGTTTCAGGTTTGTTTAACGAACGACCAGGGAGAATTGAAAAATAAACACCTCTCTCCCGTATACCTTCCCCGATCAAGGAGCGAAGGGAAAGCGAGACTGCAAAAGAGAACTCTTTATGTGCTGGACTGCAAAAGATTGATTTATTGAGAACGCTTGCGTCTGCTACGGGGAGGTGGTGATCCAGCTCGGAATGTGGATTTATCAGAACTCCGTTTTCCCAGCTCCCTTTGTATTGCATGCACTGTGATACTTATCCGCACTCAATATCTGGAGATAAACTCTAGCTTTTGTTCCATTACAAAAATAACAAAAAACGATCAGTTTATACTTAGCTGAGCGAACATAGTCAGATTGGTAAGGTAGTCTGCACCTAGCTGTGTTATTGCTGTGAATGTAACTACCACCAATGCCAATCTTTATTTGGAGGGGCTGGCGACATCAGGTTTGGGTTGTCCAATATGACAGCTCCTCCTAAGCTGGGCATATACTATACAATCGGTTTTAAAGTTACCCAAACTATGTAATGTGAGGACAAATCTAAACACTTCATCATCAAATCAGGTAGGTCCCTGCTCTACATAGTTGATGGTAGATGTAAAGGAGAGTGTACAATCAGATTGCATAGTGTATGGTCAGGCTTTGTCTTACTCTGGCCATACATGATACAATCTGATTGTATAATCTGCTTTAGATTTACCAAAACTATGTAATATGAGGACACACCTAATTAGTCCATCATCAAATCTGGCAGATCCCTGTACTACATAGTTGATGGTAGATCTAAAAGAGATTGTACAGTCAGATTGCATAGTGTATGGTCAGGCTGTGGCTTATGCTGACCATACACTATACAGTCTGATTGTACAGCCTCCTTTAGATTGACCATATACTACAATACGATTGTACAATCTCCTTTAGGCCTCATGCACATTGTTGTCTTAAAGACGTTTTTTTCTCCTACAGGAGTTAAGCAGCGTTTTTAGGGATGGTTAAGATTTACCATCAGCTAGGTAGTGCAAGAGCTAGCGTGATTGAACGCAGATTCATTGGATTGTCTAGATTTGTCCTTATACCAAATCATTTTAGTGAATCCCAAGAAGAATATACAATCTGATTGTATAATATATGGCCAGCTTAAGGCTACACAAATGATTAAATGTCTCTGTTACTGTTAGAATTAAGCACTTATTGGCAGTTATCTAATATGCAGCACTCTGGAGTAAATGTAATGATAATGAGATGAATGCCAACAAGCAGTTAAATGTCAGTAGTAGAGAGGGTTAATCGCCTGTGTAGCTTATTCTGGATATGAGGAGTTGTCATCTAACAACACAACTTGGTTTATTTATTTAAAAAGTTGCAAAAAGTAGTACTGAGCTTTAACCTCTGGCAACCAGAAAGATCCCATCTGATTGGTTCCATGGTTTATTGCATGCCACTGCTTTTGCATTTTTTACGTTCCCAGTTGTAGCTTATGCAAACCAATAGACATGTACAAACCTTATATGTAGCATTTGTATAATCATGTTTTTGCACTGTTTTTTTTAATTATATATATATATATGTATGTATATATATTGGTGTGTGTGTATGTATATGTGTATATATATATATATACACACACACCACCATTATGTACAGCAACTATGTACCATAAAGCATAAAGATAAGTTATATATTTATATAACGTGTTGGATATATTCCAATGTTAAGCCATAATATTGGCTACAAAACGGTTATAGAGATTATACGTATGTCTCCATTTGGAGAGATAAAAAGTATGTGTTCAATAACTATGCATGTACAGTTCTTTACTATATTTTATTTTGTTTGTATGTTTTTTCTGTGTGTGTGTTTTTCTTTTTTTTTTTGCAAAACAACTTAATGTACAGAATATTGCTATATCAGCAATGGAAAAAGTAAACTATATGACTTTTATACCTATATTTTTTTGTTTGAGTACTTTATTTGCAGTGTAATAGGGAAGATGGGCATCTTGTGAGTAATTACAATAAGGCCACATTTACACGGACAGCAGAAGAAATAGGCAGTTGAGTTGCAGTTTTAGCGACCACCCTGCCTCAAGTTAACATGGCTGCTGGATATGTTGGTACACACAAAAATGAAACTGCAGGTTGCATATGGTGGGCAGTACACTATTAAAAACAACCTATTCAAGTGGATGGGGCTACCCTGCAACCGCTTGCAATGCACGTGGTTGCAGCGCATTGAGCTTTCAAGAGTTGTGTAGGGGGCGACATATAGCCATCTGTCAAATGCCTCTAAAAAGCAATCTACAATGGATTGCTTTTCAGAGGGGTGGCAAGGATGTCCGCAAGTGTAAATAAGCCCAAACTGTGTTAATTAAAATGTGACTGTGGTAAGCTAAAAACATGATTACCGTGGATTACTACACTATGTAGACATACTGAAATCTGGTTTGTGATTGGTTGCATCTGGCCACTGCATATAACTGTGGTATACATATACCTGTGATGTCACTGTGCCTCATCTTAATAAAACTGAGCACCCCAGATGGAATTTTCATGGGATTTGTAACACCCAATTTCTCGTGACAGTAACATCATCGCTACCTCCAGCAAGTAGGCAGAAGCCAGGTGAAAGGTATATTTTTTATTCACAAATCTTTATTTTTTACAGCATTCATTAGGTGTTTCTCATTCAGGGGAGATCAGCAAAATGAACCTTGTATTTTTAAGGTCTGCTTTAAAGTGGAAATGAACCAAAAAATGCTGACAGAATTTGTATGACCAAAAGAGACCCTAGTGGTCTCTACTGTCATAAATCCTCATGCCTGTCAGCATATGTGTGCACTGTTCTGTTCAGCATACATTTACAGCATCACTCTGTTCTGTAATGATGCGACTCCACGTATGTACAGGAGTGATGTCATTGCAACCCGGACAAATAAGCAACCGAAGATTCCTGGAACCTGGAAGGAAGACTCGGAGAAGATGGCAGCACTTGTGACTGATAGGAGCACTGGCAGCACAGTGCTTGATGGAGGGCATCAGTAGTCAGGTAAGTGTCATAATGTGCTTATATGCTCCTCATAAAGGCACATTATGGTTCAAAGCTCCTGTTGCCCAAATTAAAAAAAAATAGCAAAAGTCAAAATGTTTTATTAAATTTTGGAGTAGAGAATGGTTAAAACCCCATTGCCATCTACTCGACACATTTTTGTTCACTTCCTGACTTGAAAAATCGAAGGACATGGGTGGAACATTGTCAGCCCAAAACAAGCTGTATACAGTCAGATGCAACCGTTGGTCAGTATCTTGACAGCTGGCAGGGTCAGTTGTGAAAATACAGTAGCTGCAGCTGGAGATTTGTCCTGTGCTGTTTAGCATGGATGGAGGAATATATTGGATTTTTTGCAGTCAGTCTGCGTAGCAAAACTAATCTATCAGTGCATGGCTAGCTAAAATTTACTCAGCTATTTTTCATGAGTGATTGTATAGACTAACCTGTTTTGGGATAGAATAGAGAAGGATTAGAACTCCTGTCATTTTTTGGGTCTCCGTTAGGCAAATTCGGGCTTTTAATTTATCTTGGTTACCACCCTGTCAAGGTGCAAAGTGATGGGAGATCCAACATTTTATAGTTGTCACCATAACGAGAGGTGAGGATAAGTCTTTCAATGGGGACACCTAATTCCTCCTGACTTTCTGTTGCATTTCTGGAACAGAAATTTCAAGAAAATCTCCCCAACAGGACACAGACAGCAAAAACAAACTGATAGGAGTTTTAGAACTGAACTCCAACCAAATAGCTAAATATAAATAGAGATGGTGCTGCTTTTCCTTCTAAAGGGTTTGTGTTACTGTCCATCCAGTTCTGAGATTTACAAAGCTATTTTGCAAAGGAATAGCCATGCCATTCACCTCCCCCTTTCCTCCAAGGGTTAAATGATCCTTATGTATATGGGAAGATGAGGTGGCTGCGTTACTTAACACATTACAATTCTGCTCCACCACTTTTCTCTGCTGTGGGATGTGGGCGTACAATGCAAGGGTATGTGACTGCAAGAAGCGAGTTTTGCAGGACAGGTCATACAGAGGAAGGAAGCCTACAGGAGTAAGGTAAGTGTTAGTCCATATCCCTTCTTAGATTTAATGAACAGCTAACCCTTGCAGTGTGGGGTGGGGGCACTACAAGAGTCAGTTTTTTATCGTGCCCGGAGTTTTCCTTAAAGGATAAGTTTAAGAAAAAAATGCTTACAGTTCAATACAAGAGGGCTAGGAGGGCCCTGCTCCTTGGAGCTTACAATCTAAGAGGGAGGGGCTAGTGGTACAAAAGGTAGTAACTGTGGGGGATGGACTGGTAGGAGGAGTAGAAGATTCCATTATTAGCTGAGGGCAGGATAGGCTTCCCTGAAGAGAGAGGTTTTCAGAGATCGCCTAAAAGTGAGCAGAGTAGGCGATTGTCTGATAAATTGGGGTAGAGAGTTCCAGAGGATGGGGGAAGCTCTGGAGAAGTCCTGGAGATGAGCATGGGAGGAGGAGACAAGGGAGCTAGAGAGCAGAAGGTCGTGCGAGTAGCGGAGAGTACGGTTTGGGTGATATTTCGAGACAAGATTGGTGATGTAATTTGGGGCAGTGTATCTGTCTGCTCGTACCTCATACAGGCAGGCAGATACACATTGACAGGATGGAGACAATGAACTACCTGAATGCTCAACAGTGCCCTGGTAGTTCATTGAGAACTATAAGCTGCAAAGACTGTTGGTACTTGTAGTTTCTCATTCACAAAATTCTGCACGGCCACATTTTTTTCTTTTTTTAAGTAGTGACAGTGAGTGGAGGGAGAAGGTGTTGATATTGTATGACAACTGTAGTACAACAGACTGGCTCTTTGGGCTGCTTCACCTTCTCACAATATAGCTGCTACTGTACAGTGGATTGCAAGGGGCTGATACCAGGTCAAATCCAGGCCCTTCCGGATGACAAAATACCCAAACAGTGCCTGCATCTCAGTGGATGCAGGCACTGTTCAGGTGACAATTTTCCACCCAGCTGCTTCATTCGAGGGATGTTAGGTTTGAGGCAGCCAATAGGGCAACCCACTAAGCAAATTTCAGCTGGTCCCTTCACCTTGTGTATGGCCAGCTTTACCTCTCAGACCTCAGATGCATCCAAAATCCTTTTGGTTAGCCCATGCTAGAGCAGCCATTTAATTCTTGAGCTTCTCAGTCTTTTTCCAGCCTATCTTCTGACCGGCATGCATGTACTAGGTTCATCTCATGACATTAATGCCTTTCTCATACCAAACTTGGGTATGAACATGTGCATTGCCTACAATACTGTCTGGAAAAGCCTTGGTCATTCAAGGTTAAAACTGAGCATGGTAGGATATGGGAAAGGCATTTTGTCTATTTTATTTATTTTATGTATTTATATAGTACTGACAATTTACGAAGCGCTTTACATACTGTACATTCACATCAGTCTCTCAAAGAGCTTACAATTTTCTATGAATACACACGTACTAGGGTAGTTTGGAAAGTAGCCAATTAATAGGGATGAGTTGGCCTGTGTTTGGACCCAGGTTCATGTCTGAACCTGAAAGTCAGCTGTTATTCTTAATCTAATGAGCTGGGGATTGGTGATTTCCCACCCAGCATTACAAAGGAATGAGAATGCTCATGGCATCATTGACCTAATATGGCAATATTAGGTCAACATCATTGACCATGTGGCCATATTTGGTCAATGATGATATCAGCAACCTGACCCTTTTGTAACATCAGCTGCACTGTCCACAGACAAAGAATGACAGCTTGGCCTGCAAGTTTGGAGCTAAACCTGGGTCCAAATAAAGGCAAGCTCATCCCTCTTAGATGGATTCTTTCCAAATCGACCTCAGTATTTGTGTATATATGCATGTGAGATAGAGGACCTTAGATCGCACACTCTTTGAGTGCAAACGCAAGCTAATTTTTACCAAGCATGTGTTTTGAATGTTGTAGGAAACTGGGGTACCGCAAGAGAACATGCAAACTCAATGCAAATAATGTCTGGGATTCAAATCAAGGACAACAGTGCTGCCAGTGATCTGGTATGTTTTTGCCATATTCATCAAAAGGTTGGGAGGAAATGAAAGGGTATGTGAAAAATCACTTAATTTAGCAGTTTACCTGATAACAAATCAGCATCTTTCATGGCCATACTTATAGTTTTATTGTAAAATTTAAAATATGAATATTTGGAAAAAGTTCTTTCCTTTTCACCTGTGGCGATTGTAGAAGGAGCTTGCGCACATGATAGCCTACGCCATTGTTTATAAACATTGGAAGCAGCTGAGTCTTGAAAGCTGAATCATGACATGGCTCTTTTTAAAGGGCTTTGTCTCGTCTCTCTTTTAACCCCTTCGCCAAATCCACATATGGGCTTCCCTTCCTTTTTGACTCGACTCTGGCAGCATTTCAATAGGCTGAAGGGGCTTGCATACATTATGAGGCGGTTTTGTGAAAGAGAAAATCAATCAGAGACAGCTGGCTGCCTGTGGCAGCTATTGTGTATCATTTTTTGGAAACCTGCCTCTTATTCCTCCAACAATCACCCCTACATCTTCCTCAACCCCCGCACATCCCTGTATTGCTATTCAGTTTTACAGCTTGGAGCCAAGTGGATCGTTAAAGAGCTGATACATGGCTTTGCACCAGCTGTCCATATGCGATAAGCATCTATGAGAGTGATTGCAGGTTTACTTGTGAAGGGAAGAGGACTAGAGGAAAGGTTTGCTGCATTAGTAATGAACATTTTTATTAGAATCAAGTTTTAGCAAAGGCCAATTCCACTCAAAAACTGATCTCTTCGTTTTACGTTCTTGTTGTCAAGTTGAATCCCCCAAGCTCTTGAAGTTCTCTAGAGGTGCAAATTAACCAGTAGCATTTTTCATTTAAAAGATGCTATCACCAGATGGGCGACCAGCTGTAAGAAAATAAAGATGCAAAGGAGTGCGAAAAAAAAAGCTGAACCAATGAGGTTGTTAAGTGTAAATAATTGTCTTGTTTTAATCATTTGATGGCTAAAGCTGTCTGGCTACACATATAAATACCTTTTCATTCAGCCAGTGGGCTAAAAAAAAAAATCAAACAGATACCTCCTTTTATGCTATACAGTGTGGATAGGAAAAATCTTCTACTGCAGCCACTATATGTTTACTGCCAGCCCCGTTGTCTGTTAAAATACCCATACAGCTGCTGCATTTGATTGTATGCATCCTCTGTTTGGCCCACAATTTTCTGCCGCCAAAGGATGTAGGGTGGGAAGCAAATTTCATACAGTGTATGGTCTGATTTACGCATTTTGGGGGCAAACAGAATCTCCTTTCTTCAGGGCTGACATACAGTATTTTTATTATTTATTTATTACAGGTACTTATATAGCGCTGTCAATTTACGCTATGCTTATATATATATATATATATATATATATATATATTTGTATTTTCACATCAGTGTCCTCAAGAAACTTAGAATCTAAGGTACCTAACTCACATTCATACATACTAGGGCCAGTTTGGACAGGATCCACTTAATCTATCAGCATGTCTTTGGAGTATGGGAGGAAACCAAAGTACCTGGAGGAAACCCACGCAGGAACAGGGAGAACATGCAAACGCCAGGCAGGTACTGCCGCACTTGGGATTTGAACCAACGACCCTAGTACTGCTAGGTGGAAGTGCAAACCACTGTATGTAAAAGAATAGGAATACCACGTTACATAGTTGGGTTGAAAAAAACACTAGTCCATCTAGTTCAACCAATTAAAAAAAAAAAAACACATGCACAAATAGAAAGCCTTCATATACTATTCTATACCCCTAATTGATCCAGAAGAAAAAAACTTCAATACAGCATGATCAAATTTGCTCCAATGGGGGAAAAAATCCTTCCTGATCCCCCATGAGGCAATTGGATATAATATGCAACACAAATCATCTGTAAATAAATATTTTATAGTTTACGGTCAGGGCTCTGGGTATGACCAGAGGTGTGTGGACTGACACAGGGAAACGCAGGCTTCAGATATGGTATAAACAATATGATTTATTAAGACTAACAATACAAAACGCAGTGCAAAACTAAACATAAACACAGTGCAAACAAACGAAACCACCTACAGATAACAATACATACAATGCAAGAGTCGTCAGGCAGGCCTGGTCAGTAGCAAATGGTCAAACGGAGTACCAGGAACAGGCGGGAGAGTGGTCGGGGTCACAAGCTGGGTTCAGTAACTCACGGGCAGCGCGGTACAGAGGGTCAGGCAGAGAATGGTCAGGGTCACAAGCGAGGGATCAAACAGGAGAAGTCAGCAGAGGTCAGGATCAGGCAGGGTCGGCAACAAGTCAGGCAGAAACAGGAACACAGGATACAAGATACAGGGGCCCATGGAAAAACACACACCAAGGCCCTGACTGTGAGTCTGGCCATTCCTTAAATACAACCCCTGCAATCAGCTTCAGGTGTTTGGCTGACTGCAGGGGTGAGTCTCTGATTGCTGAGAGCACCCGCTGGCCAGCCCTGGTACTGCAGCCCACAAGGCAGGTGAGTCCCACCATTATTGGCAAGTCTATTCCTGACATTTACTTATTATGTATGACAGGTAAGATAAAGCATGTTAAAAACATTAAAGCATAAAATTAAGAAATGTGTTGGCTAGATTCAGCTCCAAAAAGTCTGTTTGCAAGATACAATTCCAAAACATATTATTAAAGTGAGTTAGTTTAAAAAGATCACATTGTCATAAAAGTTATAAAGTAGTATGTAAAATATTGGTAAAAATGAGTGATAAGCAAATGTGGCTGGGATAGATTGGGAAGAGAGGCGGGGGATTTGAATCTTGCTTAATTTCTACAAAACCTGATCCCAGCAGCAAAATCCATTGAAGTCTATAGGGGCGAAGCTTGATTCTAAATTCTGGTAATTTTCAAGGCTAATAGGCAAGCTGTTAAAAAAAAAGTGCATGGGGAAATGGGCTCTGCAATGAGGGAACATTTAACAATTACATCCTTTAGGCTGTATGTGTTGTTACAAGGATCAGAGGCATGTTTATCATCAGAGGGGATCCTTCTATCATTAGAAAATACAGTGCCACTTTTTTGGCTCCTTGGCTTTCTTGGGATCTTCTCCCCCTCCGCTGCTAGCTGTCAAATAAAAAAATCCGCAGCCAAAAAAAATGCAGCAAAAAAGCATACAATCCACTGTGAATGAGAGATTTCAAGAGACTTAGCGGCTGTCGACTTGTAGTTCTCAATTACCTACTATGGGGCTGTGGAGTGCCGTGGTAATTCATATATTCTTCCTGTCAGTATATCTGCTTGCTCGTACATCCTGTATGAACAAGGAGATATTCTGACAGGTCTGCAGGAGACCTGCTTGGCACCAGCGAGCCTCAGGGTACCCCAACGGAAAGGGAAAGAGCGGAGGAGTTGTTGTTGTATGTAATGCTGAAAGTGCACTGAGAAAGGAAAGAGAAGAACCAGGAGAGAGCAGAGTCACAGAGGCCAATGGAGTGGTATTTACTGAGGGTGGTTGACTGTGTCAAAGGAAGAGGAAAGGTCTAGGAGTATGAGTATGGAGTAATGGCCATTGGTTTAGCAGTATCATTAGGATATGACTGCCACAACCCCTTCTGGCCTAACAAAGAACTTCCTAGAAGTCAGAGTACTTTATGATAAACTGCTGCACCACCAGGATGAGGACATATGCCAGGCAAGGTACACGTGTGATTTTTATCAGGCAAAGGGCAGCTAGCAGGTTAGCGCTGTTCTCTCACAAGCTGAAACACAGCATGGCAGAGCTTAGCCTGGGACATTGCATGTGCTCTGGGGAGCTTTGAGGGGGAGACTGCTGCTTCTGAGGAGTTGGATCTGGAAGCCAATGAGGAGGAGGGGCTACATACTATATATAATATAAAGTATATGCACAAATAAAAGAAGTTTTAGCTGGAGTTGGACTTTAAATAACATCATGACAAAAGCCATACTGTGTAATTACCATAATGACTGTACCCCAATAAAGGGGTTGTGGTTTTTGTGTGGATGTTTCTGCAAAAGATTTGCTTGCATCATTTGTTGAAATACCAGGATCTTTTCACTCCAGTTATAAAGACACACATAAAACACATCTAAAGAAAGAAATTTGCACAAAAAACAATGTACATAAGTACAATATGCTTCACTGTCTAGGTCTGTTGGGAGTTACAAAATTGTAAGGCCATGTGATGTGTGGTAAAATGAACGTTACCACAATGAGATGAGTGTGAATGATCCCTAAATGTTTTACATAGATCTGTGTCTTCAGTCCAAAAAATCTTCCATGTGTGTTTTTATGACTTGTGTGCAGTGCATGCAGTACACAAAGGCCCCAAGGGGGAGGGGGCTCATGCATTTATATATATTAAATAGCTGATGGATGCAGAAGAACATGCTAGGGTAAAGGAGCAATAAAAGAGTAGACCTAGATATGTAATAACAATACAATTCTAATAAAAGTAATGCATTCTGTAGAATAAAATCTAAATAAATTGCACTCAACAATCTGAGTTTAATGTTTTAGGTAACATTTTTGGCTTTGCTTTGATTTTCAAACATGCAACCCTCATATACAAATTGTACAGCCTGATGCAACCTTAAGGCTTCATACACACTGGGCATTTTAAAAACGTTGGTAGTGTTAGCTGTGTAAAGTCACATTAAAAACGCAAGTTTTTCACCAGTTTTTAGCATTTTTGCATTAGCGTTTAGCCGTGGTTTTTTGCATTTGCATATCCAGTGTGCATGAGGACTAAATCTAGCTCTAATTCCACAAAGATTACATACGAAAATCTGCCACTGATCACACATCAATTTGCTAAGTTCAGCTTGCAATCTCATTGATTTTACCCACTGAACTCAAAGCGGAGTTCCACTCAAAAGTGGAAGCTCCGCTTATTTACCTCCTCCCCACACCACTGCCATATTTGGCACCTTTTGGAGGGGAGGGGGGAGCAGATACCCACTCCCACTTCCAGCTCAGTTTGCCAAGGCGAGCTGAGCCGGATGTTCAGCCCCCTCCTTCCTGCCTCAGTCTCCCAGGAACCTTCACAGGTCCCAGAAGACTGCCGGACTAAAAATAGTGTGCAGCGCGACTCGCAAATGCGCAGCGAGTACCCGGCTGTGAAACCATAAGCTGTCACAGCCTGGTGCCCACAGTTGTGATGCTGGCACCTGGGAGAGAAGAGGTAGTGTCAGGAATGGACTTGCCAATAATGGTGGGACTCACCTGCCTTGTGGGCTGCAGTACCAGGGCTGGCCAGCGGGTGCTCTCAGCAATCAGAGACTCACCCCTGCAATCAGCCAAACACCTGAAGCTGATTGCAGGGGTTGTATTTAAGGAATGGCCAGACTCACAGTCAGGGCCTTGGTGTGTGTTTTTCCATGGGCCCCTGTACCTTGTATCCTGTATTCCTGTTCCTGTCTGACTTGTTGCCGACCCTGCCTGATCCTGACCTCTGCTGACTTCTCCTGCTTGATCCCTGGCTTGTGACCCTGACCATTCTCTGCCTGACCCTCTGTACCGCGCTGCCTGTGAGTTACTGAACCCAGCTTGTGACCCCGACCACTCTCCTGCCTGTTCCTGGTACTCCGTTTGCCCATTTGCTACTGACCCGGCCTGCCTGACTACTCTTTGTATTGTATGTATTGTTATCGGTGGGTGGTTTGGTTTGGTTTGTTTGCACTGTGTTTATGTTTAGTTTTGCACTGCGTTTTGTTTTGTTAGTCTTTAATAAATTATATTGTTTATACCATATCTGAAGCCTGCGTTTCCCTGTGTCAGTCCACACACCTCTGGTCATACCTGGAGCCCTGACAGGTAGAGAAGGGATGGTGCAGGTGAGCACATCGCTGGACCCTAGGACAGGTGAGTGTGTGTTTATTAAAAGTCAGCAGCTACAGTTTTTGTGGGTGCTGACTTTTAATCAACACAAAACTGTCTGGAACTCCGCTTTAGGCCAGCCATACCTGGGTTGACATTTGGCAGTTTCAACGGAGAATCGATCCATGTATGGGCAGGCTGATAATACCCAAATCAATCCATCAAGTCAATCCCACAGATATAGCCACTAGCAGTAATCATTGTGTTCTACTGGCTGGGAAGGCTTTCTGCACCCCCATGCATAAGACAATAGCCTTGTGGGAGGGACTGTGTTGATGGGGCAACTGAGCAATTTTCTTTCCTTCCACCCGTGGTGGAAGGAAAACAAATCTAGTCATATATAGGCTATCTAAAATGAAAATGTACATTTTCATATATATAGGGCCTTATAACATGGTAAATCTATTTAATAATTCTGTGATTTAGTAAAGTGTACATTTGCCTTGATGATTATTTGAAATTTTAGGGTTTACTTAAAAGTTTTAGGGTGATCAGGGACCACATGAATATTGTTTTTTCATGGAGAATAAAACATACATTTTTTTTCTTGTAGTAAACTGGCATCTTGCTCTAATGTTATTCTCTCTAAAACTATGTGTTTATATAAGTACAGCATGAAGAAAGAGGAATGGACTGCTCCTCCCAGCAATACGAATGTACTTATCCCTAGGATGTAGCCTTACTGCTGTGCAGTGTTCCGTGTCAGCTGAAGTGGTTTATACAGCTCGGAGGTGTGGTTGCGAGAATGTTTCTCAAACCGCAAACTTTTGGATCTTTATTTTTCAAGCACCTATTTTCGTGCCATCTGCTGTGACAAAACTTGGCATGATTTTCACATAAGGCTGAAGAGGACATCGCAAGGAACAAGCACAGAAGAAATAATTGCAGTGTTTTAAAATGTGAATATTGCTGGATAAACCCAAGGATTAAGAGGTATTCTAATAAAGATACAATGGGCAGACAGGACTAAACAAACATTTTTTTGTCACTATAAGCTGCTGTACATGACTATTGTTCATGTATTTGAAGGACAAGAGAAGCAGGCATGCAGAAATCACATACATGTTCATGATTCAGGTTGGCAGTGCCCGAGTTTCCAAATGGCCAGTCCGCCCCTGGTCATGACTAACACTACTCCTTTTTATACATGGGAATTCCCCACCTGCAGATGACTGGGCTGGCACTAAGGGCTCATTCATACTTAACTTTATTTCTAACTCTTGCCAAACACTCCTATAGCATTTGACAGGCGTTTGGAAAGCGGTTTTAACGCTTCTCAAATGCACTATGCGCAGTTTTGAGGCATTTGATAGGCGTTTGCCAAGCATTAAAACAGCACCACAAAGCCTATAATGAAGTTAAATGGTATTAACACTCCGCAACCGCCTCACAACTGCATCGCAACTGCCCCGCAAACACCTGCCAGGTGTTTGAGGAGCAGCACCATGGACTTGAATGGGAGGCTTCAACTCCTCCTGACTGGACATGAGGTACCAGTTTTGGCTAACGCTTCAGTGTGAACAACACTGTGTGATGCCATGTGCAGAATTTTCATAGGCATTTGAGAAGCATTATTATTATACAGTATTTATAAAGCGCCAATAGTTCGCTCAGCGCTGTACATTACAAGTATTAAAAAAGCTTTCCAAACGCCTGTCTGACGCCTGCTGACAAAGCTAGTGTGAACGTAGCCTAACAGCTTGCTTCTGGATTCACCGAACATGGGTTTGGAAAAAACTCAAGCTCATTCCTAGACATAACCTCTATAAAAAAGTACTATTTAGCAAAAGGTTTTTCTTTACTACACTTTTTGGATATTACTTCTTCTTTGCCAACAAAAATGGGGGTGTATGTTTTGCCTACTGATGTTGTACTAAAAATGTCCTTCTTTCTCATCTCAGAAAGAGATTCATGTTTTTTGTTTTTTTTTTACTTGCCAACCTTTATTTTTAGATTCAGCTGTCAAAATATATATTATCTAGATCTTCAAAATATGTAAAACCATTGCAGAAATAATTATACAGAATAAAAAACAAAAATAGAATCAATAGAACTAAGGAAATCAAATTATAATACATGTCAAGCTACAAATAGTGCTGTTTGTTAGGCTACGTTCACACTAGCCTTGTGTGCAGGCGGCAGAGAGGCGTTTGGCAAGCGTTGGCAAAACAGCCTAGTGTGAACGAGCCCTTAAACACAGGAGACGGTCACGATTGCCGTCTTGCAGAGGACTCCACACAGAGATTTACTATTAAAGAGCGTCTAAAAAGAAAGCACCACGGTAGATGGCTAAATTGTGTCCTGCACATGCTCATTTCTATCCCTGCATGGACATTGGTAAAATGTCTAGTTCTTGACTGTCATGAATTCCCTTAAAAAACTAATTTTTACCCATTGAAAAACATTTTTGAAATGTAATATATTGTTTAAAGTGAAGTCCAGATATTTGGAAAAGCAAATTTCAATGTGAACATGTTTCTGCAGTGATTTTTCATTTTGTTAGATGTGCTTCTGCTTTCTTAGACTGATTCCTGTATTGTGCCTAGTTAGTAAATTCGCTTTCGAGTCTACTTGTTAGACTCTTGTCTTTAGTAAATGTCTTTGCCAAGACATGCTAAGGAGGCACTAGTATTGTTCTGTTCATGATCAGTATATTGATTTGTACAAACACTATACTAGTAATGGCGGTGATCAGCGACCTATAACGTGAGTGTGATAGTGTGTGGGCAATCTAGCGCTAGCTGACCCTGGCTGGGAGGGAACTTACAGACACTAGCATTATCTGATATCGCTAGTAGCAGTGATTCAGTGATCAGTGAAAAATTCTATATACTGTCACTGTGCTAATAGCACTGGCAGGATAAAAGGGTGATCAAAGGGTTAATAGGGACAATCAAAGGGTTAAATGTGATAATCTAATGTGAGCATGTAAAATGTAGTGCTTTTACTCACAGTGCAGTGTTCTCTCTTCTCTCCCTGGACCGACGGGGGGAGGTTGGAGAAGATGTGTTTACACCCCAAAATAGAAAGCGACATATGGTCACTTTGCCCGAAGCTACTTTTCTCCTGCACAATGTGGGCAGGCGGCCGGCAAGTGTTTAAGCAAAAAAAAAAAAAAAATTCTTAAAATTTTTGTTTTTAAATTCTCACTACAGTATTTTTTTATTTTATTTTTTATTTTTGTGATTTTGTTTTACACTTTAAGTTCATGACAGTTCAAAATAACAGTGATATGTGATTGGCTGGAGCTGGTCACATGGTACAGGGTGCTGTGATTGGCTCCATTTGTGAAAGCACAGACAGCAAGCCATCCAAAAGCTAAACAGCTGAGCTGTGATTGAACAAAGTATGCAAAATGACAGAAGAAGCCCAAGTGCAGTTCAGTTAATGTACTGTAAATGCCAGCTATAAATGCATTATGGGTGCACAAGAGGTCATGCAGGCTGCAGAATGTTATATTTTTGGTGGGTTGTTGGCTTACACCATTGGGGAAATGCAGCATGAGAACAGTGGATGTCCATTGGCAAAGTACTGTGAACTACTTCAGCAACATAGGTGCTGATGCAGGCTGTCTACCTATCAATGCTGTGCTGTCAGTCAGCATATTGTATTGAAGGAGTTAGCCACAAACAATGGCTTAGATACAGAATTATGGGCCCTAGTGAACATTTTTGACCAATGGACCCTCTTCGTGGCTTCCCCGTTTGTTGTCCCTCTTTCTTATCCCCATCCTAATGCTAGCACCCCTCCTCTAAAATGCTTCATAATAACTTCATTGTTATGAAGATGCACCATGATGCACCTTCTGAATGTTTCTGCGTTACATGTTGTGGTGCACTGTGTTGCTAAAAATTATGCGTGCACCTTATTTTGTGCATTGGAAAGCCCATTCAAGTAAATGGGCTGTCTTAAAAGAGAAGTATGGGCTTCCCCCTCCCCAATTATACTTACTTAGGTGGATGCAGCATTGTTCCGGCTCTGAGCTGAGTTCTCACAGCCCCTCTGATCAGAGAATCTGTCTGCTTTGCCCCCCCCCCCCTGCGCTCACTGGAGCGCTGGGCCGTGGAGGGAGCGGCTGGCTCACGGCTCTCAGTGGCTCAGTGACTTCAGCCCGCTGTCAGCTGAAAATGGGTCACAGCCTGGAGTGCAGAATAAACTGTACTCTTGTGATTCACAGGAGAAGTACAGACAAAAGAGCTTGAGCTGCACTTCTCATTTAAGATAATGCAACTTTTTTTAATATACAGTACAGATGTAAATAAGCCCTTTAGTGTTGCCTACATAATTTATTTAGCAGGTGGGCTCATATGTTTTACCATGTTCCCGACAGTCATATCCATATATAGCCTCTGCACATGTGTTCATGGAGAACCGCCATTCTAGGCTGATAAAGTGCTCACTGCGCTCATTGTATACGAATGGGAGATCTTGATCACGTGACCACTGTTACAGCCTCATTTCCTCAATGAATCAACAGACATAGGAATATAGAAAGTAGATTAAATATCCCATGCATGTTATTGAATTGATCCTAGTGCCAGAAGGTGAACAGCAGGGATTGGGTTGTCATATTATAAAACCTAGAACACTCTGAAAATACAGTGTCATGAAAAAGCCACATATTACATGTTTATTTTTAAAATATAAGCTTATACAAGTTAAGAAAAAATAATATAAAGCCCAGTTTATAACCATTAAAAAACAGTAAAAATGACAGCAACTCTATATCATTGTATAGTCTTACATAACTAGCTAGTGTGAATTCATTTGCTTAGTTTAAAAAGCAGTAACTGCCAGCTATTGTGTTTTACAGCCACTCTTATGAATCTAGGGTTTCACGATCATGAATGTTGGGAAGGCAAATGGTTATTTTTTTAGACATGGCAAATTCTGCAACCAAATCAAAAACTTCTGCAAGATACATTACCAAGTGAGCCACTTCTCATGTCACTGACACCTGTGACTACATATAAATTAAGGTACAACTGTTACTTATAGGACAGGGACTTTACAACATAGTTATACAGTTAGGCAAGTTGAAAAAAGACATAAGTCCATTTAATTCAACCAATAGAAATAAAGTCCTTTGGTCACGAGATTGGTGAGAAGGGCTGGGGTCTGATGCCGGGATCGTTACACTGTGTTCTCCCGGATGGATGGCTCCCTGCACCCCCCCCCCCATCCCCAGGAGAACACAATAGCTTTATTGGACTTTATGGGAGGGACTGTGTTGATGGGGGAATCAAGCAATATTCTTTCCTGCAACCATGGGTTGCATCTATGTCTGCCTTCGAGAGTCAGAGAAATTGATTTACAAAAGGCAAATAGACTGTGCTCTTTTAAACTACAGTGGCTCCATAGATTAGTAAATGAGCTCTGCTCTGCATCATCCAATCATGTGCAAACAAAATGCTGTTTTTTTATTTTGCTTGCCTGTGATTGGGTATATTCTTTGCAAAGTGAAGCTTCACCTCATTTGGTAAGCTCTGGAGCAACTGTTTGCCTTTAGTAATTCAACCCCAGAGTCTCTCAGAAGTAAAGATGGGCAGAGATTCACCAATCTGTGAAAAGCTGTGTCTAAAAATTGATGAACAATTTTAAAATAATGTTTCTCAATGTAAAATTGTAAAGACTTTAAATATATCATCATCTAAAGTACATAATATACCGCTACTTCTGGTTTTATGTACTGACATCATTTTCGGTTCCAGGGATTTGAACTCACGCCAGCTCTAGAGAGTGGAGTGACAGTGAGGTCACAAGCTGAATGTATCGGCGCCGAGATATTGGGCACCTGAATATATGAGTGAAATTATTGCTTTTATTTCTGGCAATTTTAAATTTATAATAAACACTACACTGTAAGATATTATCTCCTCTGGCATACATTAATCCTTCATCGTGGGAGAGCTTTATGGCATTTTGGAGGAAGAGACCCTCAATGAAGAAAACTACTAGCAGACAGTTGAATTAGGATTAAACATCACAAAGAGCACCTTATACACACTGTTTGGTGTGGAACTTTTATATTCAAAACTATGCACTTTTATGCTACAGGTTGTTATTTAATATGATACTGCCTATTATTCATGACTAATGATTATAGTGCTGTACTTTTTTGATTTCTAGATTTTATACATTTTTTTTATAAATCTGTGTTATTTTGGTTTGTGGTTACTTATAAATATTGCGTTTACTATAAATATTCCATTTAAAATGCTCTGTTGCAAAGTAGAAAACTGTTTTGTGGTTTGACAAATCAAAATTTTTTATTTTTTTGGCAACCCTGAGTGCTGTATCCTCTGGACTAAAGAGGCGAGAGACCTTCTGGCTTGTTATCAGCACTCAGTTCAAAAGCTTGCATCTCTGATGGTGTGGGGGTACATTAGCATGTATGGAGTAGGAAGCTTGCACATCTGGAAAAGCACCATCAATGTTGAAATATATATCCAGGTTTTGGAGCAGCATATGCTCCCATCCAGATGACGTATTTTTCAGGGAAGGCCTTGTATATTTTTACAGGACAATGCTAAACCACATACTGCATCACTGACAACAGCATGGCTTCATAGTAGAAGAGTTTGGGTGCTTAACTGACCTGCCTACAGTCCAGATCTTTCACCAATTGAAAATATTTGGTACGTCTTGAAATAAAAAATATGACACAGTAGACCCAGTTAGAATCCTATATCAGACAAGGATGGAACAATGTGCAAAGTCCTACTATCCACTGTGCCGCGAGATGGTGGCTTGATATGCTGTACACCATCATTGTTTGTGAGTATGTTTTCACTTTTTTACAGAAATAAAAAACCCCAGGGATAACACACTAGGCTACACCTTCTTTTGTTTGGTCTTTTGCTGTTATTATTGGACTTCCCCAGTCGTTAGAGGGCAGCAAAGCCTGGTACTTCCCTGGTTGTGGTTCTACAAGGAGACATATGTGAACTGATCCTGGTCTACCACACTTAAGTGCAGGAGGTTTTGCATTATTTCAGCTACTGATTGATTAATCAACTTGAGTACAACCAGTCTTTAGGATTTAACATGAAATTATTGCAAGCAGTTACTATAGCCACTAGTAGTAATCACTGTGACTCAGCAGGAGGGATTCCCCCATCAACACTGACTGTTTTGATGAGGGAATTGAGTGATTTTCTTTCCTGGTTGTAGACAAGAAAATTTCTCAATCTATGGATGGCTTTAGATTGTTTATAATTTTTTAAAACAAAAGTGGCTACTTACCATATTAAATCTCTTGCACAGGTGTTAAAAAAATAATGAGTGCTTGAAATTGTCAGAAAATAGTTGTAAAAATACTTTCCAATGTGCTGAAGCGTCTCTGCCTAACCTGTTGCCAGACAGTCCTTTTCCCCTTAAGTAAATGGGTAAAAAACGTTAATTGTGTGTTCAAGCATCTGGAATATATGTGAATATTTTTATATTACAGTAACTTTTTCAGATTGAGAAATCATGAGGCTTTTACACATCTCTAAACATCTTGTCATGTGTCGCCTTCCACAACACTGCCCCCTTATTTAGCTTTACACGCTAATAAAGATACCAATAAATTTGGCTATAAAACAGCCATGGAATCTGTTGGCTTCATTCGTCTAAATCAAAAATATACATCTTGAAGGAACATTTTGTAACAAGCCCAATCATTATTAATTTTGTTTCTCATTTTAGCTCCAGATCTGCAAACTAGTTTGAAAACCTTTCACCATTCTAAAGGGTCAGTTATAAGCAGAAATGTACAACTGGACTTTGCTCTGGCTTTGCTTCTCCCCTTGCAGAAATTCAAAACTCTCTATTTTGACTAAAGTGCAATAAATAGCTCCAAGCTATAGTTATTTTGCTGGCCTACCTTAAGTCACTCATTCCCCTCTCTCCTCCTTGAAATAACAAATTGAATACTATACCACCCTATTGAAAATATGGAGAGAGAGAGAGTGGGGGAGATGATGGGAAAAACAATGACAAAGATGTGAGAAGGATAACATTGTGCACTGTGGCAGAAGGTTCACTGGTCTTTGGCTGGAAGGTTTGGAATTGCTGCAGACCCAAGAACAATCTAAAAGGCATTTTTGGGGGAAAGGTTTGGTTTTCTTCTCAGTTTAGTGCTACACAGATAGTGTGTGAGAGGACCATGCTAGAGGATGCCATCTGAGGGAAATAGAAACTGTGCCAGTGAAAGCCCACTGCCGTGTGATGGACTACCAGAAAATATAGACAGTGACTCAAGTGTGGAGGGGTGAGGCTGCTGTCAGGGTAAGGACCGGTTCTGCTATCTACCAGAGTCATCACATGCAACCCAGAGTGAGCTAACACCTGATCGGATTACTGCTGCTGTTTTGCAGGGTTCAGTCTTGTAGCCGCTACTCATTACCACAGCTAAAGACTGAGCTATTATGAACCACCTACCAGCAACTCTATTTTGCTAAGGCCTGAAGGCCTTAATGTCTGCCTATCTGCACATCAACAGTTACCAGACCCTAATGCTTAGCTGGCTAAAGAGCTGGGATTAGGAATCCCCCTAACAGTTGTTGCCTTGAGGCCATGACGCTTTGCTTTGTTTAACAGGTACCTCTTAAAAGACACTGTACCCAGCCAATCCCTTAGAGTGCACTCTAATACAGTGTATTATCCTCATTTATACTGAATTTAATGTTTTTTAACCTCTTCCCTTCTGGCCCATGTCGATAAACAGACGTTTCTAAATGTCCCCCCACATCCATTGCCTGTGTGCGCTCCCTGGGAGCACGCAGCACTGTGATCAGTCCCGCTGTGTCCTCCGGCACAGCAGAACACAGATCGCTGTACAGGACCTCTGTATGAGGTCCCGATTCATGTGATCACGGATTGGCCAATCAGGGATCACACGAACAGTAGTAAACTTCCTGACATCATTGCTTACTACTTGTGAAATCTGTGAATGATCACAGAGGTCACATGGTACAAGGCTATTCACAGCAGCCTTGTACCATGTGACAAGCTGTGACCAATCACAGCTCGCACAGTATTTCCCAATGGCTGCAGGAATGCAGCCAGAGAGAAGGAGAAATGGTTGCTTTTACAGCCTTTATGGGTGTAAAAGCAATCAGTGTAAAAACAGAAACAAAATCTTCATTATCCCACACAAGTAGTACAGTGTCACTATGGTGACATTTAGAGATGAGCGAATCGAAGTATCCGAAGTGGAATTCGAGTCGAATATCGGAAAAATTTCGATTCGTGCCGAATCCGAAAAATAGCCTAATTCGGACGCGCGAATCGAAATTTTTCAGAAAATGGCGGCTGACATGTGCGGCGACGGAGCGGGGATGTCTGGGAAGGTGCGCAGACAAGGCGCGCTGACCCATAATGCATTCCTCAACTACATGTGATCGCATCAGCCAATCAGCAGCCAGCCAGCCAGCACTGTGTAATGGTCGAGCTATAAATAGCGGCCATTTTGGAATTCTTCATTTGCCTGCAGTTATTGAACAGAGGCAGACCGCTCTGTACTAGGGACAGGGACAGAGTTAGGGCCACAGAAACGATAATTGGGGACAGAGAAAAGTTACTTAGGGACAGAGAACCATTACTCAGGGACACAGACTTGTTAATGAGGGCCACAGAATCGTTATTTAGGGACAAAGAAACGCTAGTTAGGGCCACAGAATTCATAATCAGGGACAGACAGAATTGTTACTCAGTGCCAGAGAATTGTTACTTAGGGCCACAGAAACGTTATTAGGGCCACAGAATTTTTACTCAGGGACAGACAGAATTGTTACTGAGTGCCAGAGAATTGTTACTCAGGGACAGACAGAATTGTTACTGAGTGCCAGAGAATTGTTACTTAGGGCCACAGAAACTTTAATTAGGGCCACAGAATTTTTACTCAGGGACAGACAGAATTGTTACTGAGTGCCAGAGAATTGTTACTCAGGGACAGACAGAATTGTTACTGAGTGCCAGAGAATTGTTACTTAGGGCCACAGAAACTTTACTTAGGGCCACAGAATTGTTACTCAGGGACAGACAGAATTGTTACTGAGTGCCAGAGAATTGTTACTCAGGGACAGACAGAATTGTTACTGAGTGCCAGAGAATTGTTACTCAGGGCCCCAGAAACTTTACTTAGGGCCACAGAATTTTTACTCAGGGACAGACAGAATTGTTACTGAGTGCCAGAGAATTGTTACTCAGGGACAGACAGAATTGTTACTGAGTGCCAGAGAATTGTTACTTAGGGCCACAGAAACTTTACTTAGGGCCACAGAATTTTTACTCAGGGACAGACAGAATTGTTACTGAGTGCCAGAGAATTGTTACTCAGGGACAGACAGAATTGTTACTGAGTGCCAGAGAATTGTTACTCAGGGCCCCAGAAACTTTACTTAGGGCCACAGAATTTTTACTCAGGGACAGACAGAATTGTTACTGAGTGCCAGAGAATTGTTACTTAGGGCCACAGAAACTTTACTTAGGGCCACAGAATTGTTACTCGCACAGACACAGAATTGTTACTCGCACAGACACAGAATTGTTACTGAAGGCCACAGAACTGTTACTTAGGGCCACAGAATTGTTACTCGCACAGACACAGAATTGTTACTCGCACAGACACAGAACTGTTACTGAGGGCCACAGAACTGTTACTTAGGGCCACAGAATTGTTACTTGCACAGACACAGAATTGTTACTCAGGGCCACAGAACTGTTACTTAGGGACAAAGAAACGCTAGTTAGGGCCACAGAATTCATACTCAGGGACAGACAGAATTGTTACGGAGTGCCAGAGAATTGTTACTCTGGGCCACAGAAACTTTACTTAGGGCCACAGAATTTTTACTCAGGGACAGACAGAATTGTTACTGAGTGCCAGAGAATTGTTACTCAGGGACAGACAGAATTGTTACGGAGTGCCAGAGAATTGTTACTCAGGGCCACAGAAACTTTACTTAGGGCCACAGAATTTTTACTCAGGGACAGACAGAATTGTTACTGAGTGCCAGAGAATTGTTACTCAGGGACAGACAGAATTGTTACTGAGTGCCAGAGAATTGTTACTTAGGGCCACAGAAACTTTACTTAGGGCCACAGAATTGTTACTCGCACAGACACAGAATTGTTACTCGCACAGACACAGAACTGTTACTGAGGGCCACATAAACTTTACTTAGGGCTACAGAATTGTTACTCGCACAGACACAGAATTGTTACACGCACAGACACAGAACTGTTACTGAGGGCCACAGAACTGTTACTTAGGGCCACAGAATTGTTACTCGCACAGACACAGAATTGTTACTCAGGGCCACAGAACTGTTACTTAGGGACAAAGAAACGCTAGTTAGGGCCACAGAATTCATACTCAGGGACAGACAGAATTGTTACTGAGTGCCAGAGAATTGTTACTCAGGGCCCCAGAAACTTTACTTAGGGCCACAGAATTTTTACTCAGGGACAGACAGAATTGTTACTGCGTGCCAGAGAATTGTTACTCAGGGACAGACAGAATTGTTACTGAGTGCCAGAGAATTGTTACTTAGGGCCACAGAAACTTTACTTAGGGCCACAGAATTTTTACTCAGGGACAGACAGAATTGTTACTGAGTGCCAGAGAATTGTTACTCAGGGACAGACAGAATTGTTACTGAGTGCCAGAGAATTGTTACTCAGGGCCCCAGAAACTTTACTTAGGGCCACAGAATTTTTACTCAGGGACAGACAGAATTGTTACTGAGTGCCAGAGAATTGTTACTTAGGGCCACAGAAACTTTACTTAGGGCCACAGAATTGTTACTCGCACAGACACAGAATTGTTACTCGCACAGACACAGAATTGTTACTGAAGGCCACAGAACTGTTACTTAGGGCCACAGAATTGTTACTCGCACAGACACAGAATTGTTACTCGCACAGACACAGAACTGTTACTGAGGGCCACAGAACTGTTACTTAGGGCCACAGAATTGTTACTCGCACAGACACAGAATTGTTACTCAGGGCCACAGAACTGTTACTTAGGGACAAAGAAACGCTAGTTAGGGCCACAGAATTCATACTCAGGGACAGACAGAATTGTTACGGAGTGCCAGAGAATTGTTACTCTGGGCCACAGAAACTTTACTTAGGGCCACAGAATTTTTACTCAGGGACAGACAGAATTGTTACTGAGTGCCAGAGAATTGTTACTCAGGGACAGACAGAATTGTTACGGAGTGCCAGAGAATTGTTACTCAGGGCCACAGAAACTTTACTTAGGGCCACAGAATTTTTACTCAGGGACAGACAGAATTGTTACTGAGTGCCAGAGAATTGTTACTCAGGGACAGACAGAATTGTTACTGAGTGCCAGAGAATTGTTACTTAGGGCCACAGAAACTTTACTTAGGGCCACAGAATTGTTACTCGCACAGACACAGAATTGTTACTCGCACAGACACAGAACTGTTACTGAGGGCCACATAAACTTTACTTAGGGCCACAGAATTGTTACTCGCACAGACACAGAATTGTTACACGCACAGACACAGAACTGTTACTGAGGGCCACAGAACTGTTACTTAGGGCCACAGAATTGTTACTCGCACAGACACAGAATTGTTACTCAGGGCCACAGAACTGTTACTTAGGGACAAAGAAACGCTAGTTAGGGCCACAGAATTCATACTCAGGGACAGACAGAATTGTTACGGAGTGCCAGAGAATTGTTACTCAGGGCCACAGAAACTTTACTTAGGGCCACAGAATTTTTACTCAGGGACAGACAGAATTGTTACTGAGTGCCAGAGAATTGTTACTCAGGGACAGACAGAATTGTTACGGAGTGCCAGAGAATTGTTACTCAGGGACAGACAGAATTGTTACTGAGTGCCAGAGAATTGTTACTTAGGGCCACAGAAACTTTAATTAGGGCCACAGAATTTTTACTCAGGGACAGACAGAATTGTTACTGAGTGCCAGAGAATTGTTACTCAGGGACAGACAGAATTGTTACGGAGTGCCAGAGAATTGTTACTCAGGGCCACAGAAACTTTACTTAGGGCCACAGAATTTTTACTCAGGGACAGACAGAATTGTTACTGAGTGCCAGAGAATTGTTACTCAGGGACAGACAGAATTGTTACGGAGTGCCAGAGAATTGTTACTCAAGGCCACAGAAACTTTACTTAGGGCCACAGAATTTTTACTCAGGGACAGACAGAATTGTTACTGAGTGCCAGAGAATTGTTACTCAGGGACAGACAGAATTGTTACTGAGTGCCAGATAATTGTTACTCAGGGCCCCAGAAACTTTACTTAGGGCCACAGAATTTTTACTCAGGGACAGACAGAATTGTTACTGAGTGCCAGAGAATTGTTACTCGGACAGACAGAATTGTTACTGAGTGCCAGAGAATTGTTACTTAGGGCCACAGAAACTTTACTTAGGGCCACAGAATTGTTACTCGCACAGACACAGAATTGTTACTCGCACAGACACAGAACTGTTACTGAGGGCCACAGAAACTTTACTTAGGGCCACAGAATTGTTACTCGCACAGACACAGAATTGTTACTCGCACAGACACAGAACTGTTACTGAGGGCCACAGAACTGTTACTTAGGGCCACAGAATTGTTACTCGCACAGACACAGAATTGTTACTCAGGGCCACAGAACTGTTACTTAGGGACAAAGAAACGCTAGTTAGGGCCACAGAATTCATACTCAGGGACAGACAGAATTGTTACGGAGTGCCAGAGAATTGTTACTCAGGGCCACAGAAACTTTACTTAGGGCCACAGAATTTTTACTCAGGGACAGACAGAATTGTTACTGAGTGCCAGAGAATTGTTACTCAGGGACAGACAGAATTGTTACGGAGTGCCAGAGAATTGTTACTCAGGGACAGACAGAATTGTTACTGAGTGCCAGAGAATTGTTACTTAGGGCCACAGAAACTTTAATTAGGGCCACAGAATTTTTACTCAGGGACAGACAGAATTGTTACTGAGTGCCAGAGAATTGTTACTCAGGGACAGACAGAATTGTTACGGAGTGCCAGAGAATTGTTACTCAGGGCCACAGAAACTTTACTTAGGGCCACAGAATTTTTACTCAGGGACAGACAGAATTGTTACTGAGTGCCAGAGAATTGTTACTCAGGGACAGACAGAATTGTTACGGAGTGCCAGAGAATTGTTACTCAAGGCCACAGAAACTTTACTTAGGGCCACAGAATTTTTACTCAGGGACAGACAGAATTGTTACTGAGTGCCAGAGAATTGTTACTCAGGGACAGACAGAATTGTTACTGAGTGCCAGATAATTGTTACTCAGGGCCCCAGAAACTTTACTTAGGGCCACAGAATTTTTACTCAGGGACAGACAGAATTGTTACTGAGTGCCAGAGAATTGTTACTCGGACAGACAGAATTGTTACTGAGTGCCAGAGAATTGTTACTTAGGGCCACAGAAACTTTACTTAGGGCCACAGAATTGTTACTCGCACAGACACAGAATTGTTACTCGCACAGACACAGAATTGTTACTGAAGGCCACAGAACTGTTACTCAGGGACACAGAATTGTTACTCAGGGACACATAATCGTTTAATTAAAGAGTATGTCAGACAACATGCAGAGGAGTGGCAGAGGAGGCAATGTTTTAGGAGCGAGCAGACGTGGCAGCAGAGGAAGGGGTCGAGGCAGCACTATTCGCAGCCAGAGGCCAGTGCTCCCGGTGTCATCCAGCGGTCGTGTCTCCACCGACAACCCTGCCGTCATCGATTGGTTGGCTCGGTCGTCTTCCTCTTCCCAGGTCACCTCTGACACCTACAGCCAACGGTCGGTGGGTACGTCAGACACAACCGTTAGTTGGCATGGCCCAGGACCAAGCCCACTGAAATCACGTGTCCTCTACCTGCCCCTGTCCTTTGGTGTTCCCTCACCAAGCGAAGTATCGCATGCTGTGGGCTCAGCCCCACTGTACAGTGAGGAAGAGCTAACAGAGGGCGGTCAGGAACGGGGGGAGACATCCGCCTTTTCAGCAGCTAGGCGAAGAAGTAGTGGCGAGGAGAGTGGCCCGGTAGCCGGTCTAGAGACAGGTCTGTCTCCTGACCCAGACGCAGCCGAGGGGGCTAGTAGTGAGGCGGAGACCCTACTTGATGATGAGGAGGTTGATCGCACTTGGCAGCCTCGTCGTCATCAGGCAATTTCTTCCGCATCATCAGGAGAAGAGGGTGGCAGCTTGGCAGTGAGCGAAACAGTCGGTGGGTTGCCCAGGAGACAGCAGCAGGGTCGCAGCAGTGTCAGTGGAAGCAGTGTCAGTGGAGCCAAACGGCCACGGAGTAGAGCACCAGCTCCACTGCAGCCTACCACCACGGCCAGTAGTGGTGCCGGTGTGCACGGAGGAAGCAGCAGTCAGCCAGTGAGGAGTATCGGGGGCAAAGTTTCCTACTCGGCGGTGTGGCAATTTTTCGTCAAGCCGCCCGAGGAAGTAAACGTAGCCGTATGTCGACTATGTGGCCAGAAAGTCAAGCGTGGCCAGGGGGCCCATGTTGGGACTACAGCGTTGCGGCAGCATATGCAGCGTCGCCATTTGGTGGCCTGGGAAAACCGTGATAAAGATACGGCGGTTCTGCCCGCCCCAGCCCCCGCTCCATCACCCGCTCCGTTACTTGCTCCGTCACCCGACGTCAATCGCCCTCCATCAGCCAGTCAAGGCTCCAACACCTCTGCTGAGGGGAGTTGTCGCTCGTTGGCATCTTCCGCTCGTTCAGATGCTCCTTCTCCTGCTACTCCTCTTCACGGATTCCGTCAGCAGTCTTTCTTGGAATCCGTTTCCAAGAGACAACAGTTTGCGAGCACGCACCCGACGGTGCAAAAGCTGAACGTCCTCCTGTCCAAGTTGCTGGTGCTGCAGTCCCTCCCTTTCCAAGTGGTGGACTCAGCACCTTTCAGAGAAATGATGGCTTGTGCCGCGCCGCGGTGGAGAGTGCCAAGCCGTCATTTCTTCGCCAAAAAGGCAGTGCCAGCCCTGCATTCACATGTAGAAGACATGGTGGGCCAGTCTTTGAGCATGTCAGTCTCTGCCAAAGTGCACGGCAGCGCCGACGTGTGGAGCTGTAACTATGGTCAGGGACAGTACATGTCATTTACGGCCCACTGGGTGAACGTGGTGCCGTCACAGCCGCACCAGCAACTTGGACAGGTCACGCCACTTTTGCCTCCACGTTTGCACGTCCTTGGTCCGGCAAAGATGTCCGCCTCTACCACCTCTTCTTCCGCCGTGTCCTCAGCCGCCACCCCGTGCCAAGTCCCATTACCCGACCGGCATATCACATGTGCAGGGCGCAACGGTGTCACGCTGTTCTGCAAATGGTATGCCTTGGCGAACGTAGTCACACAGGGGAGGAACTTCTGAGTGTAATGAACAGAGAAATCGACAGATGGCTGTCTCCGCGCAAACTGAAAATCGGAACCATGTTGACCGACAACGGAAAGAACATGGTGTCTGCTCTGCGTCAAGGAAGGTTGTGCCATGCACCATGCATGGCTCACGTGTTCAATCTGGTTGTCAAGCGGTTCCTAAAATCCACCATCCCACTGCAAGACATCCTTAAAATGTCACGTAAACTTTGCATGCATTTCAGCCATTCCTACACCGCAAAGCACACCCTCCTTGAGCTGCAGCGGCAGAACGGAATTCCACAGCATCGCCTGATCTGCGACGTTGCAACAAAGTGGAATTCAACCCTACACATGTTAGACCGCCTTTACGAACAGCGAAAGGCCATCACCGATTTCCTGATGTTACAAGCGGATAAAGGTACTCCCCTGTGTAACTTCGATGTCAGCCATTGGCAGCTCATGCGTGACACCTGCCGCTTGCTCAGGCCCTTTGAGGAGGCCACGCTATTCGTGAGTCGGCAGGACTATGGGATGAACGACGTCATTCCTCTGTTGCACGTCCTTGAACAAATGCTGTTAACAATGGCTGGTCAGGGTGCGGTAGACGTGGCGCACAGATCTCAACGCCACATGACCCCTGTGGGGGCAGGACAGGAAGAAGAGGAGGAGGTAGAGGAGGACATTTGTGCTCAGGAATTATTGAGTGAAATGGGTGGTTTTTCCACTCAGCGGACAGGAGTGGAGGAGCAGGAGCATCTGGTAGAGGAGGAGGAGACAGAGGACCCAGACGCACCGTGGCAGTATGCTGTGGAGATGGAGGCAGGGAGTCCCTCGCATTCCTTGGCACAAATGGCCCATAGCATGCTCGGTTGCTTGCGTAGCGACAGCCGAATAATAACCATCAGACAGAGGGATGACTTTTGGCTGTCCACCTTGTTGGACCCTCGCTACCGTTCAAAAATGGTGGCCTTTTTCACACCTGCTGAGAGGGAGGCCAAAATAACGTACTATAAAAACCACCTATGTAGTCAGTTGGTCTCTGCCTTTGTGCGCCAACGTCCATCCTCAGACACTGTGGGCCCTGTGCGCTCGCGTTCCGCTGCCATGGCAGCAGGGGAGGGGTGGGGTGGTAGGAGCAGTGGCAGCTCCACCAGCAGCGGTTGCCTCAGTCTGCAGTCGATGATGAGTAGCTTTCTTCACCAGCGCAGTGAGGAAACTACTAACCAGCCGCAGCAGCAGCAGCAGCAGCATCAGGTGGACCTGGAGCAGGACCTCAAACAACAGGCTTGGGCCTACTTGGACAGCACCCTGCCAACCGAGGTAGACAATCCCCTTGACTACTGGTCAACGAAACTTGACCTTTGGCCCCAACTAGCTGAATTTGCCCTTGAAAGGCTGTCATGCCCGGCCAGTAGCGTGGCATCGGAGCGCGTGTTTAGTGCGGCAGGAGGTATTGTAACTCCGCGGAGGACACGACTGTCCACCCAAAGTGTGGAGAGACTCACGTTTGTGAAAATGAATCAGGCGTGGATTAGTCTGGATTTCAAACCACCAGTTCCTGACACAACTGACTAAATCCGCCATGAATCATGCCTCAAACATGTGCCACTTTGAGGTCTCCTCACACACTGCTGGTGTGTAGAATTTTTTGACATAGGGTGTTGGCAGATTACGGGCCTCCCATAGCTGCTGCCAGGCCCCTAATCTGCCATAGGCCCCTATATACCGCCTCCTCATGCTGCTGCCAGGTCCAGAGTCTCTCATGGGTCCCTGTACGGCCTCCCATTGCTGCTGTCTCCATCGCCACACTCTGCCATGTGCCACTTTCAGGTCTCCTCACACACTGCTGGTGTGTTGAATTTTTTGACATAGGGTGCTGGCAGATTATGGGCCTCCTATAGCTGCTGCCAGGCCCCTAATCTGCCATAGGCCCCTATATACCGCCTCCTCATGCTGCTGCCAGGTCCAGAGTCTCTCATGGGTCCCTGTACGGCCTCCCATTGCTGCTGTCTCCATCGCCACACTCTGCCATGTGCCACTTTCAGGTCTCCTCACACACTGCTGGTGTGTAGAATTTTTGGACATAGGGTGCTGGCAGATTACGGGCCTCCCATAGCTGCTGCCAGGCCCCTAATCTGCCATAGGCCCCTATATACCGCCTCCTCATGCTGCTGCCAGGTCCAGAGTCTCTCATGGGTCCCTGTACGGCCTCCCATTGCTGCTGTCTCCATCGCCACACTCTGCCATGTGCCACTTTCAGGTCTCCTCACACTGCTGGTGTGTAGAATTTTTTGACATAGGGTGCTGGCAGATTACGGGCCTCCTATAGCTGCTGCCAGGCCCCTAATCTGCCATAGGCCCCTATATACCGCCTCCTCATGCTGCTGCCAGGTCCAGAGTCTGTCATGGGTCCCTGTACGGCCTCCCATTGCTGCTGTCTCCATTGCCACACTCTGCCATGTGCCACTTTCAGGTCTCCTCACACACTGCTGGTGTGTAGAATTTTTTGACATAGGGTGCTGGCAGATTACGGGCCTCCCATAGCTGCTGCCAGGCCCCTAATCTGCCATGGGCCCCTATATACCGCCTCCTCATGCTGCTGCCAGGTCCACAGTGTCTCATGCCATGTGCCACTTTCAGGTCTCCTCACACTGCTGGTGTGTTGAATTTTTTGACATAGGGTGCTGGCAGATTACAGGCCTCCCATAGCTGCTGCCAGGCCCCTAATCTGCCATAGGCCCCTATATACCGCCTCCTCATGCTGCTGCCAGGTCCAGAGTCTCTCATGGGTCCCTGTACGGCCTCCCATTGCTGCTGTCTCCATCGCCACACTCTGCCATGTGCCACTTTCAGGTCTCCTCACACACTGCTGGTGTGTTGAATTTTTTGACATAGGGTGCTGGCAGATTACGGGCCTCCCATAGCTGCTGCCAGGCCCCTAATCTGCCATAGGCCCCTATATACCGCCTCCTCATGCTGCTGCCAGGTCCAGAGTCTCTCATGGTTCCCTGTACGGCCTCCCATTGCTGCTGTCTCCATCGCCACACTCTGCCATGTGCCACTTTCAGGTCTCCTCACACACTGCTGGTGTGTAGAATTTTTTGACATAGGGTGTTGGCAGATTACGGGCCTCCCATTGCTGCTGCCAGGCCCCTAATCTGCCATGGGCCCCTATATACCGCCTCCTCATGCTGCTGCCAGGTCCAGAGTCTCTCATGGGTCCCTGTACGGCCTCCCATTGCTGCTGTCTCCATCGCCACACTCTGCCATGTGCCACTTTCAGGTCTCCTCACACACTGCTGGTGTGTAGAATTTTTTGACATAGGGTGTTGGCAGATTACGGGCCTCCCATTGCTGCTGCCAGGCCCCTAATCTGCCATGGGCCCCTATATACCGCCTCCTCATGCTGCTGCCAGGTCCAGAGTCTCTCATGGGTCCCTGTACGGCCTCCCATTGCTGCTGTCTCCATCGCCACACTCTGCCATGTGCCACTTTCAGGTCTCCTCACACACTGCTGGTGTGTAGAATTTTTTGACATAGGGTGCTGGCAGATTACGGGCCTCCTATAGCTGCTGCCAGGCCCCTAATCTGCCATAGGCCCCTATATACCGCCTCCTCATGCTGCTGCCAGGTCCAGAGTCTGTCATGGGTCCCTGTACGGCCTCCCATTGCTGCTGTCTCCATCGCCACACTCTGCCATGTGCCACTTTCAGGTCTCCTCACACACTGCTGGTGTGTAGAATTTTTTGACATAGGGTGCTGGCAGATTACGGGCCTCCCATAGCTGCTGCCAGGCCCCTAATCTGCCATAGGCCCCTATATACCGCCTCCTCATGCTGCTGCCAGGTCCAGAGTCTCTCATGGGTCCCTGTACGGCCTCCCATTGCTGCTGTCTCCATCGCCACACTCTGCCATGTGCCACTTTCAGGTCTCCTCACACACTGCTGGTGTGTAGAATTTTTTGACATAGGGTGCTGGCAGATTACGGGCCTCCCATAGCTGCTGCCAGGCCCCTAATCTGCCATAGGCCCCTATATACCGCCTCCTCATGCTGCTGCCAGGTCCAGAGTCTCTCATGGTTCCCTGTACGGCCTCCCATTGCTGCTGTCTCCATCGCCACACTCTGCCATGTGCCACTTTCAAGTCTCCTCACACACTGCTGGTGTGTAGAATTTTTTGACATAGGGTGCTGGCAGATTACGGGCCTCCCATAGCTGCTGCCAGGCCCCTAATCTGCCATAGGCCCCTATATACCGCCTCCTCATGCTGCTGCCAGGTCCAGAGTCTCTCATGGGTCCCTGTACAGCCTCCCATTGCTGCTGTCTCCATCGCCACACTCTGCCATGTGCCACTTTCAGGTCTCCTCACACTGCTGGTGTGTAGAATTTTTTGACATAGGGTGCTGGCAGATTACGGGCCTCCCATTGCTGCTGCCAGGCCCCTAATCTGCCATGGGCCCCTATACCGCCTCCTCATGCTGCTGCCAAGTCCAGAGTGTGTCATGGGTCCCTGTACGGCCTCCCATTGCTGCTGTCTCCATAGCCACACTCTGCCATGTGCCACTTTCAGGTCTCCTCACACTGCTGGTGTGTTGAATTTTTTGACATAGGGTGCTGGCAGATTACGGGCCTCCCATTGCTGCTGCCAGGCACGTAATCTGCCATGGGCCCCCGTACCGACTCCTCATGCTGTGACGTTGCAACAATGTGGAATTCAACCCTACATATGTTAGACCGCCTTTACGAACAGCGAAAGGCCATCACCGATTTCCTGATGTTAAAAGCGGATAAAGGTACTCCCTGTGTAACTTCGATGTCAGCCATTGGCAGCTCATGCGTGACACCTGCGCTTGCTCAGGCCCTTTGAGGAGGCCACGCTATTCGTGAGTCGCCAGGACTATGGGATGAACGACGTCATTCCTCTGTTGCACGTCCTGGAACAAATGCTGTTAACAATGGCTGGTCAGGGTGCGGTAGACGTGGCGCACAGATCTCAACGCCACATGACCCCTGTGGGAGCAGGACAGGAAGAAGAGGAGGAGGTAGAGGAGGACATTGGTGCTCAGGAATTATTGAGTGAAATGGGTGGTTTTTCCACTCAGCGGACAGGAGTGGAGGAGCAGGAGCATCTGGTAGAGGAGGAGGAGACAGAGGACCCAGACGCACCGTGGCAGTATGCTGTGGAGATGGAGGCAGGGAGTCCCTCGCATTCCTTGGCACAAATGGCCCATAGCATGCTCGGTTGCTTGCGTAGCGACAGCCGAATAATAACCATCAGACAGAGGGATGACTTTTGGCTGTCCACCTTGTTGGACCCTCGCTACCGTTCAAAAATGGTGGCCTTTTTCACACCTGCTGAGAGGGAGGCCAAAATAACGTACTATAAAAACCACCTATGTAGTCAGCTGGTCTCTGCCTGTCTGCGCCAACGTCCATCCTCAGACACTGTGGGCCCTGTGCGCTCGCGTTCCGCTGCCATGGCAGCAGGGGAGGGGTGGGGTGGTAGGAGCAGTGGCAGCTCCACCAGCAGCGGCTGCCTCAGTCTGCAGTCGATGATGAGTAGCTTACTTCACCAGCGCAGTGAGGAAACTACTAACCAGCCGCAGCAGCAGCAGCAGCATCAGGTGGACCTGGAGCAGGACCTCAAACAACAGGCTTGGGCCTACTTGGACAGCACCCTGCCAACCGAGGTAGACAATCCCCTTGACTACTGGTCAACAAAACTTGACCTTTGGCCCCAACTAGCTGAATTTGCCCTTGAAAGGCTGTCATGCCCGGCCAGTAGCGTGGCATCGGAGCGCGTGTTTAGTGCGGCAGGAGGTATTGCAACTCCGCGGAGGACACGACTGTCCACCCAAAGTGTGGAGAGACTCACGTTTGTGAAAATGAATCAGGCGTGGATTAGTCTGGATTTCAAACCACCAGTTCCTGACACAACTGACTAAATCCGCCATGAATCATGCCCCAAACATGTGCCACTTTCAGGTCTCCTCACACTGCTGGTGTGTTCCATTTTTTGTCATAGGGTGCTGGCAGATTACGGGCCTCCCATAGCTGCTGCCAGGCCCCTAATCTGCCATGGGCCCCTATACCGCCTCCTCATGCTGCTGCCAAGTCCAGAGTCTCTCATGGGTCCCTGTACGGCCTCCCATTGCTGCTGTCTCCATCGCCACACTCTGCCATGTGCCACTTTCAGGTCTCCTCACACTGCTGGTGTATTCCATTTTTTGTCATAGGGTGCTGGCAGATTACGGGCCTCCCATAGCTGCTGCCAGGCCCCTAATCTGCCATGGGCCCCTATACCGCCTCCTCATGCTGCTGCCAGGTCCAGAGTCTGTCATGGGTCCCTGTACGGCCTCCCATTGCTGCTGTCTCCATCGCCACACTCTGCCATGTGCCACTTTCAGGTCTCCTCACACTGCTGGTGGGTTCCATTTTTTGTCATAGGGTGCTGGCAGATTACGGGCCTCCCATAGCTGCTGCCAGGCCCCTAATCTGCCATGGGCCCCCGTACCGACTCCTCATGCTGCTGCCAGGCCCGTAATCTGTCATGGGCCCCTGTTGTCGCTTGTTGGCATATTCCGCTCGTTCAGATGCTCCTTCTCCTGCTACTCCTCTTCACGGATTCCGTCAGCAGTCTTTCTTGGAATCCGTTTCCAAGAGACAACAGTTTGCGAGCACGCACCAGACGGTGCAGAAACTGAACGTCCTCCTGTCCAAGTTGCTGCTGCCAGGCTCGTAATCTGTCATGCGCCCCTGTACCGCCTCCTCATGCTGCTGCCAGGTCCAGAGTGTGTCATGGGCCCCCGTACCGACTCCAAATGCTGCTGCCAGGCCCGTAATCTGTCATGGGCCCCTGTACCGCCTCCCCATGCTGCTGCCAGGTCCAGATTGTGTCATGGGTCCCTGTACGGCCTCCCATTGCTGCTGCCAGGCCTGTAATCTGCCATGGGCCCCCGTACCGACTCCTCATGCTGCTGCCAGGCCCGTAATCTGCCATGGGCCCCTGTACCGCCTCCTCATGCTGCTGCCAGGTCCAGAGTGTGTCATGGGTCCCTGTACGGCCTCCCATTGCTGCTGTCTCTATCGCCACACTCTGCCATGTGCCACTTTCAGGTCTCCTCACACTGCTGGTGGTTTCCATTTTTGTCATAGGGTGCTGTATGGCCTCCCATTGCTGCTGCCTCCACCGCCACACTGTGGCTCCACACTCTGGTTTTGGCCCCGTGACTGGCCAAATGAGTGAAGTGTGCGGTGATTCTAAGATCGACGGCACTCATCTGCATGTCATACTGCCTGACAGTATTATTTCTCTTCCCCAGCAGACTCCAAGGGCATTTAAATTAAAGGTACAGTGTTCAGCACTAATATTAAGTCTCTCTGAAGCCTAGAAACACCCTTTTTTAAGTTAAATTCACAGCGAATATATTCGACTCGAATCGAAATTTTTCCACGAATTCGCCGAATCAGTCGAATCAAATTTTTGAATACTTCGCTCATCTCTAGTGACATTGTACTGCTAGAGTGACAGTATGTTAAAATTAAAATAAAAATAAAAAAACTATTTTTGAAAAATTATAATTTTTGGTTATAAACTAATTTGTTTGTTTTTTTTTTTCTAAAAAGATAGATGAATACATTTTGGCCAAGATTTATGAAGAAAGATTATTTATTTGCAAAATTTTATAAGAAAAACACTTTTTTAAAAATGTTTTGGACTTTTTCATTTATATAGCAAAAAAATAAAAATCCCAGTGGTGAATAAATACCACCAAAATAAAGTTTTATCTGTCTCAAAAAAAAAAAAAAAAATTCATATGGGTACAGTGTTGCATGACAACGCAACTGTCATTCAAAGTGTGATAGCGCTGAAAACTGAAAATTGGCCTGGACTGGAAGGGGGTAAAAGTGTCCAGACTTGAAGTGGTTAATATTATTTATTGTTGATTTGCTAAATCACCTTTTTATTCTAGTTAGGCTAAAATCCACTTTTTGCCAAATTTGCATAGTTATTCTGTCTAGCAGGTTGTGTCATAATCTACCTCTGTGTGCTCTTTTATGTTCAAATTGCTATTCATTCTAACCTGTATCAATAGATTAAGATTATTTATCACTAAACGGGTGTGTATCTATTTACCAGTAGTAACCCACAGCCAGATTAAGAGTATTTTACTCATGCCTGCAGTGACTTTCGCTCAACCAGGTGTGTCAGAGGAGATGAGGTTGTTTTGGAGTCGAGGCACAGAACAGAGAACCAAAAGTTACCAAGTAGCCCCTTTTGGGGGTGGTACTACAGGGTGATGCTAGTGACTGACTGCATCATATATGCAATTTTTTAAATTTTGCACATGGTTACACTTTGAAGCAGAATTCTTAATTCTTAAAGAGGACACATGGCCATGATTTGAGGTAATAAAAGAGGAGGTTGGACCTTAAATTGCAAAAAGGGTTCTTTACTGTTAGAGCAGTAAACATGTAGTACTCCCTCCTCCAGGAAGTGGTGCTAGCTGAGAGCTGAGGTTAAAACAGAATATACAGGGCTATGGGAATAATTAGTGAATAAAAATCAAATACACATACATGCACATAGGCATTTTTTCAATCTTATAAATGATGTAACTGGTTCACTTCAAATTTTCAATACTATAGAGCAGTGGTCTCCAAACTTACTAAACAAAGGGCCAGTTTACTGTCCTTCCTACGCTAGAGGGGCCAGACTGTGTCCACCAGGAGTAGTTAACGTCGTGGTGTCAGTGGGAGTAAACAGTGTCCCCTCTTTGGTGTGAGGGGAAGGCATAGAGTTCCATCATTGGTGTCAGTGGGGAGAATAATGCCCCAAAATTGGTGTCAATGGGAGAAATGGTTCCCCTTCATTGATATCAGTGAGAGGAATAGTGCCCCATAATAAAGTCCCACTGTTGCTGACAGTAGGAGTAATAATGCCCCAAGGGCCGGATAAAGGCAAGCAAAGGGCCATCTAGTTCAACCATAAAAAATAAATAATAAAAAAAAGTTATAATCCTATACCCACAGTTGATCCAGAGGAAGGCAAAAAACCCCCAGCAAAGCATGATCCAATTTGCTCCTGCAGGGGAAAATATTCCTTCCTGATCCCTAAGAGGCAATCGGATATTCCCTGGATCAACTTTACCTATAAATGTTAGTATCCAGTTATATTCTGTGTATCTAGGATTGAATCCAGGCCTTTTTTAAAGCAATTCACTGAGCTGGCCAGAACCAACTCTTGAGGAAGTCTATTGCACATTTTCACAGCTCTCACTGTGAAGAAACCTTTCCCTGTTTAGAGATTAAATCTCTTTTCCTCCAGATGTAAAGAGTGCCCCCTTGTCCTTTGTGATGACCTAAAGATGAATAATTCTACACTGAGCTCACTATATGAACCACTGATGTATTTATACATGTTGATCATATCCCCCCTTAATCTCCTCTTCTCAAGAGATAATAAATTCAGTTCCTCTAATCTTTCCTCATAGCTGAGCTCCTCCATGCCTCGTATCAGTTTGGTCGCCCTTCTCTGTACTTTCTCTAGCTCCCCAATGTTCTTTTTGTGAATTGGTACCCAAAACTGAACTGCATCAGGCTCCCAGGATTCCGTTTGGAGACCACTGCTATAGAGGCTGAGAAGAGTAGGATACTGTACAGTAAATCCTTGACTTACGAACGAGTTCCGTTCCGGGAGAACGTTCGTAAATCGGATTCGTTCGTCCGACAAAGTGAGTCTTATACACCTTTGATACATATGTGCTGCCCGAGGCAAGACTAAAATCGGGCACCCACCCGCATCTAAATTTGCCCCACCCTTTTATCTGCAAACTCCACCCCTTCCTCTTTAGGCTCCACCTCTTCCTATTAGAGCTCCGCCCACTGACAACGATGGGCCACTATTCCTCCCACTGACACCAATGATGGGACATGATTCCTCCCACTGACACTAATAATGGGGTACTATTCCTCCCACTGACACCAATGATAGTGCCCCATCATTGGTGTCAGTGGGAGGAATCGTGCCCCATCATTGGTGTCAGTGAGAGGAATCATGCCCCATCATTGGTGTCAGTGAGAGGAATCGTGCCCCATCATTGGTATCAGTGGGAGGAAGTGCCCCATCGTTAGTGTCAGTGGGAGGAATCGAGCCCCCTCATTGGTGTCAGGGGAAGGAATAGTACCCCATTATTGGTATCAGTGGGAGGAAGTGCCCCATCATTGGTGTCAGTGGGAGGAATAGTGCCCCATCATTGGTGTCAGTGGGAGGAATAGTGCCCCATCTTTGGTGTTAGTGGGAGGAAGTGCCCCATCATTGGTATCAGTGGGAGGAATAGTGTCGTATCATTGGTGTCAGTGGGAGGAATAGTGCCCTATCATTGGTATCTGTGGCAGGCCCAGAGGCATAGTGCCCCATCATTGGCGTCAGTGGGAGGAAGTGCCCCATCATTGGTGTCGGTGGGAGGAAATGTGCCCCCTCATTGGTGTCAGTGACACCAATTAGGGGGCACTATTCCTCCCACACTGACACTAATGATGGGGCACTATTACTCCCACTGACACCAATTATACTTACATCACTGTGCTGACCCCTGCTCCAGCCCAGGCTCCCTCCTTCAGGCACAGACACTTACCCATCAGCTGTCTTCCTTCTCCAGCCGCTCTCCTCCTCTTCACTGGCTCCAGCTGCTCCCTCACTCGATCTTCAATCTTCGCGCTGCCGCTCGGCTCCTCCTCTCCAAGCTCTGCCTCCTCGCCTGTGATTGGCCACCTGTGTGCCTTTTCTAAACTGCACATCTGGCGTCCAATCACCGGTGAGGAGGCGGAGCTTGCAGAGGGAGGGACAGGCTGCCATAGGTTGCCCAGTGATCCCAGGGGTGTGGCCAGATTTGAGGGGCGGCTTGTCATCCCGCCCACATCACGATCAAGATCCAGGAAGATGAAGACACCGGACGGACACCCTCTGCACCCCTCCTCCAGCAGCGCCTTGTGGACCGGATCGACGTGGGACACGAAGTCAGATAAGACACAGCAGCCCCTGTTCCTTTCCCACGGAAGTGTCCCTTCCGTGGGAAAGGGGGGGGGGCGGTGCTGCCGCAGTGCCACCCCCCTGCAAGGTGCCACCCTAGGCAAATGCCTTGTTTGCCTTACGGCAAATACGCCCCTGGGGCAAGTGAGGGGCAGTGGGACAGGAGGAGCGCAGAGGGACAGGTAGGGGGCAGCTTGACGGGGGGGCATGGGACAGGATCGGGGCAGTGGGACAGGAGAAGTGCAGTGGGACAGGAGAAGCGCAGAAGGACAGGTGAGGGGCAGTGGGACAGGTGGGGGGCAGCGTGACAGGGGGCATGGGACAGGATTGGGGCAGCGGGACAGGAGGAGCGCAAAGGGACAGGTGAGGGGCAGTGGGACAGGAGGAGCACAGAGGGACAGGTGAGGAGCAGTGGGACAGGAGGAGCGTAGAGGGACAGGTGGGGGGCAGCGTGACAGGGGGTATGGGACAGGATCGGGGCAGCAGGACAGGAGTAGCGCGGTGGGACAGGTGGGTGGCAGCGAGACAGGGGGCATGGGACAGGATCGAGGCAGCGGGACAGGAGGAGCGCAGTGGGACAGGTGAGGGGCAGTGGGACAGGAGAAGGAGCACAGAGGGACAGGAGGAGCGTAGAGGGACAGGTGGGGTGCAGCATGACAGGAGGAACGCAGAGGGATAGGTGGGGGGCAGCGTGACAGAGTGCATGGGACAGGATCGGGGCAGCTGGACAGGAGAAGCACAGAGGGACAGGAGAAGGAGCACAGAGGGACAGGAGGAGTGCAGAAGGATAGGTAGGGGGCAGCGTGACGGGGGTATGGGACAGGATCGGGGCAGTGGGACAGGAGGAGAGCAAAGGGACAGGTGAGGGGCAGTGGGACAGGAGGAGCGCAGAGGGATAGGTAGAAGGCAGCGTGACAGGGGGTATGGGACAGGATCGGGGCAGCGGGACAGGAGGAGAGCAAAGGGACAGGTGAGGGACAGTGGGAAAGGAGGAGCGGAGAGGGACAGGTGAGGGGCAGTGGGACAGGAGAAGTGTAGAGGGACAGGTGGGGGGCAGCGTGACGGGGTGGCATGGGACAGGATCGGGGCAGCGGGACAGGAGTAGCGCAGTGGGACAAGATCGGGGCAGCGGGACAGGAGTAGAGCAGTGGGAAAGGTGGGGGGCAGCGTGACAGTGGGCATATGACAGGATTGGGGCAGCGGGACAGGAGTAGCGCAGTGGCACAGGTGAGAAGCAGTGGGACAGGAGGAGCGCAGTGGAACAGGTGAGGGGCAGTGGGACAAAAGAAGGAGCACAGAGGGACAGGAGGAGCGCAGGGGGACAGGTGGGGGGCAGCGTGACAGGAGGAGCGCAGAGGGATAGGTGGGGGCAGCGTGACAGGGGGCATGGGACAGGATCGGGGCAGCAGGACAGGAGGAGCGCAAAGGGACAGGTGAGGGGCAGTGGTACATGAGGAGCGCAGAGGGACAGGTGAGGGGCAGTGGGACATGAGAAGCATAGAGGGACAGGCGGGAGGCAGTGTGAAGGGGGGCATGGGACAGGATCGGGGCAGCAGGACAGGAGTAGCGCAGTGGGACAGGTGAAGGGCAGTGGGATAGGAGGAGAGCAGTGGGAGAGGTGAGGGGCAATGGGACAGGAGAAGAAGCACAGAGGAACAGGAGGAGCGCAGAAGGATAGGTGAGGGGCAGTGGGACAGGTGGAGCGCAGAGAGATAGGTGGGGGGCAGCGTGACAGGGGGCATGGGACAGGATCGGGGAAGCTGGTCAGGAGGAGTGCAGAGGGACAGGTGAGGGGCAGTGGGGACAGATGGGGGGTAGTGGGACAATGTGGGGGACAGGAAGGGGGAAGTGGAACAGGTGGGGGGCAGTGTATCGGGGACAGTGAGAAAGTAGTGGGGAAGCACCAGTCCTCTAAGCACTTACCTGTCCAGCATCCTCCAGATGGTGTCAGGATTACTCCAGGAGGGGTGCCTGTGTCCCTTCTCCCCCAGGATCTCCGGCGGCAGCTGCAAAAGAGCGGGTGGGCTCCTCCACCCCGACTCTCATCCTCTTCTTCTTCCTCCTTCGCTGGCACCTTCTGGCCTTCCTGCACAATCCGGAGTGCACTGATAGTGGTCCCCGGCCCTCACGCGCTCCGAGTGCACACACCGATGATCCGCCCACCACTCCGCTCTCCTCTGCACCCCTCCTCCAGCAGCGCCTTGTGGACAGGATCGACGTGGGACACGAAGTCAGATAAGACACAGCAGCCCCTGTCCCTTTCCCACAGAAGTGTCCCTGAAAAGTGCCGCCCTAGGCAAATGCCCCTGCTCCAATGCAAAGTATAAAAAGAAACAAACACACAAAAATACTGTAAACAATTTTTACTTTTACAGTTTTCTTAAAATGGTGGTACAGTACAGTACAACTGTAAATAAACTATTTTTACTTTAAGGCTAGGTTCACACTCATGGATGTGGTACATCGCATGTGATTTGCACAGGAACCGCACCGCACTCCTGTGTAAATCACATGTGAATTGTGTGTGATGCGATTTGAGCCATATATTATGTATGGCTCAAATTGCACCGCATCAAAAAGGTGCAGGACCCTTTTTGGGTCCGCACTAAAATTGGATCGCATAGGTATTCACACCTATGAGATCCGATTCTGCACATCACACTGCATTTTGCGGACCAATTTTGGGGTGTTGTTAACTTAACATGTACACCCGCAGCGGTACGCATGACCAGGTTGCGATTGTGATGCGGTGCAGAATTCACACAGAAAACGCTGAAAATTCTGCACCGCATAAGTGTGAACCTAGGATTACAATTACCTTAAAATGGTGGTACAGTACAACTGTAAATAAACTATTTTTGCTTTTAAAGTTACTGTACCTTAACCTCCCTGGCGGTATGATTATTTCAGATTTTTGGTGCTGAAAGCGGTACCATTGTCATTTTTAGGAATAAGTCACTGAAATCTGTCCAAACAAGAGTCTAGTAAACATTCCGGATATGATAAAACTTGAAACACGAAATCATAAATTATAATTGAATAAATTTAATAAATAATCATAAAAAATAATAATATAATAATACATTTAGTTCAATAATATAATCAAACCAAAAACACTGAAATTTGAAATATAGCGCCAAGTTCGCACATCACTGAGCAAAGTTGCAAAATCGTTTTCAGTGTCTGATGATGAATTTCCCCACAAATCATTATCACTCAATTCTGCAAGTGGTTCTGATTTACTATCGCTGTTCTCTAGCTGGTCTAAAAGCAATTTTGACCTAAAGGGACGCTTTTTGGACACCATGGACTTTTCCCAGTTTCCAGGCAGAAAGAACAGTCAAAATGCAGGCAGGGCACAGGGCAAAGCAGTAGGGACAAAATGTATGTGAAATGCTTTGAAACAGCAATATTTTGCTATGTAATAATAAACTTTCAAATTTGCCGCCGGTTCCGGCCCCCGTACGTCCCGACACAGGGACCGGAACACGGAAGCCGGATGCTGGCATCGGCCGGAGGAGATGGCCAGGGACGCTGCAGAGGACACATTGCGGGAGCAAAGGACAAGGTAAGTGCTGCAGGGAATCCCTGAGCAACGCCGCATGGTATTCCCAAGTGTAGCTCGGGGTTACCGCTTTTGATACTGAAATCTTACCCCGAGCTACACTCGGGAATACCGCCAGGGAGGTTAAAATGGTGGTACAGAACAACTGTAAATACTGTAAACTGTTTTTACTGTAACAGTTACCTTAAAATGGTGGTACAGTACACAACTGGCATGTAGTGGAAGAGAGTTACTAACTGGAGGAGGGAGGGTAGGTGGGAGATGGTGGAGCTGAAGGATCATCAGCAATAGAAGGAGGGAAACATGGAATTTGGCCCACACCCAGGGGCGGACTGACAACTCATGGGGCCCCCGGGCAATAGGGGATCATGGGGCCCCTGTGTTCTTGCCCAAACTCAAAAAAGCCTATAAAAAAGGTACCAGGGGCATCTCATGGGGCCCCCTAATGACCCCGGGCCCTCGGGCATTGCCCGAGTTTCCAAATTGTCAGTCCGCCCCTGCCCACACCTGATGTTGATGGAGCTGAAGGATCATCAGCAATTGGAGATGGAGGGCAAAATGGAATTTGGCCCACACCTGATGTTGACGGAGCTGAAGGATCATCAGCAATTGGAGATGGAGGGCAAAATGGAATTTGGCCCACACCTGATGTTGATGGAGCTGAAGGATCATCAGCAATAGGAGGTGGAGGGCAAGATGGAATTTGACCCATACCTGATGTTGATAGAGCAGAAGAATCATCAACAATAGGAGATGGAGGGCAAGATAGAATTTCATTCATACCTGATGTGGATGACACAGGTTTTTTGATGGATTCAATTCCGTCAACCCTCTGGAAATAATTATCCAGTGATGTCTCAGTAGTAGCTCTTTTTTTCTCATCACAGATGACTCTGTAGCACTGGATGGCATTCTGAACGGCTTCTGCAACCTTTGTATACTGTTCTACGTTGGGGTCCTGTGTCTCAAAAATGAACAGTGCCTCTTTAAGTAAAGAAAATCCCCTTGCCATTTCCTGTGTTGTGAATCTCTTTGGTTCTTCAGTCACATCTTCCTTTTGGCTCTCTTCGTCTTTTTGCTGGGCCTCTATTTCCATCAGGTCCTCATTAGTAAGCTCTTCATGTTGCACAGCAAGGAGTTCAATTAATTCCTCTTGCAGATCTAGTTCCAGCTTCGTGCTAAGGGTCACTAAGTTGTTGAAAACCCCTTTGGACTCTTTACCCATCTTCTCAAGTCCATGAACTTCATGAACAAACTGCGGGCAAAGGTTCTTCTAAACCCCATTCATGGTAACAGCCAAAACCTCACGCCAAGCATAGCTGATGTTTTTTATGGCCTTGCAGATTTTATAGTCCTTCCAAACTTGTCGCAAGGTTGTTCCTGTTCCATAAATAGCCTTCACTGCCTGACAAAAAGTGTGATGTAAATAATATTTCTTGAAAGTCGTAATAACTCCTTGGTCCATAGGTTGGATGAGCGCCATAGTATTTGGCGGGAAATGCACTACTTTGATGTTGGGATGAAGTCATCCATGAATTGGGGGTGACCTGGTGCATCGTCAAGCAGCAAAAGAATGTTGAATGGGATATCTTTCTGCAAACAATATTTCTCTATCTCTGGGATAAAGTGGTGGAAAAACCAGTCCTGGAAAATGGCCTGTGTAACCCAGGCATTGGAGTTACTCTTCCACACAACAGGTAGAGAGTCCTTAGCTATGTTTTTGAGGGCTTTTGGGTTCTCTGAATGGTAATCTAAGAGAGGCTTTAGTTTCATATCACCGGAAGCATTGCCACCAAACAGTCTGTCCTTTGTTGCTTTGAAGCCTGGCATCACCTTTTCCTCTTTACTGCTAAAACTTAATTCTGGCATCCTCTTCCAGTACAGTCCTATCTCATCGATGTTAAAAACATGTGGGGGTAAATAAGCACCTTCGTCAATATTTTCTCCAAGTGTTGCTGGAAATTCTTTGGCAGCTATAGTATCTGTACCCGCAGCCTCACCACTTACTTTTACGTTGTGAAGGTTGGCTCTAGCCTTGAATCTGTTAAACCATCCATGGCTGGCAGTAAAAGATGCACAACGTTCACCCTGTTTTTTCTTCAAGTCTACAAACCGGCTTTTAGCTTTTTTTGGAATAAGCATTAAGCTGAGTGGAACTCAACGCTGATGTTGTTCCTGCATCCACACACTGAGAAGTTTCTCCATCTGCTCTATCACTTTACCACGCTTTTTGGATATTATTGTTGACTTCATAGGCACAGCAGACTCTACATGTTCCATGATCTTGGCCTTGTTCTTTAGAATTGTGCCAATGGTTCAACGATTCATGTTTTAAGAACGAGCGATGTCTACCATCTTTTCGCCTCGGTCCAACTTCTCAATTATTTTAACTTTTGTTTCCATAGTTATTGCTTTGCGCTTCCTAGCAGTCCCCTCCACATCACCACTGCTTTTCCTCTTGCTTCTGGACATCCTGAGCTCTGTACAGTATGCCCACCATTAAAATATACCGCCCTGCATCCACCCACTTCTAATGGTGGACACACATTAGGTCACACTTTGCCACACGCGCCAGTTCCAAGATTGTACAAATGTCTAAATAGTGGTGCGCTTGAATAAAAATTGTCCACGTATAAGTGGTACCCCATATGGAAAAAGGATGACACCAAGTCCCAAACTATCTTGCCACTGCTCCCCATGTAGTCTGGGCATCCGGGGGGCTCCACGTGACTATCTTTTCCCTCATAAATCCGAAACTTATAAGTATAGCCTGTGGTCCTCTCACAGATCTTCTGCATCTTGACTCCATATTTGGCACGCTTGCTGGGGAGAAATTGTTTGAATGCAAGGCGGCCAGAAAATTTAATCAGAGACTCATCAACGCAGATGTTTTGCTGGGGAGTATAGACATCTGCAAATTTTTGGTTAAGGTGATTTGCGAGGGGCTGAATTTTGTGGAGCCAGTCAAATTCAGGGTCACCCCGAGGATGACAGAGTGTATTGTCATTGAAATGAATAAAACACATTATACTCTCATATCTATGCCTGGCCATGGCAGCAGAGAACACAGGCATATGATGAATCGGGTCTGCGGATCAATACAACCGCAATTAATTTCTTTTAGTAATGCCCATGTTGAGGATTAGGCCCCAAAAAAATGTAAATTCGGAAACCGTAATGAGTTTCCATGCGACTGGTCTGGCAAGGTGTGAATTTGGGTTGGAGGCAATAAATTGTTGTGCATATAAATTGCTTTGATCCACAATCAATGCATACAGATGTACTAGACTGACTGCTGGTACTTGCCAGTTCACCAAAAGGTTGAGAGGCACTAGTACTGGCACTCTGCTGCATATGAGAGTCATCAAAATTTACCGGCAAGTGCTAAGAGAGATCAGGCCTGATTCTGCAAACACTGCGGTTTTGTGTGACCTACTGACACTGCACTTGCTGGGGGCGAAGGGGGGGTAAGCGTAGGGGCTAAACGCTGGTGCTGTGGCTGATCCCACTAACGCTGTGTTTTTGGGGACGCTATACTAATGTGAACGGTGGTATAGTGCTGATCTGATCAAAGATATTGACCGGTTCAGACACTATACTAGCAATGGGGGTTTATTGTGCATGAGCGTGCTCCTGGCAATCAAGGGGTTAAATGTGATGACTGGTGTACTGACGGGCAATCTGAGGCTATCTGGGAGGGGCGTGAAAACCACGGGAGTGCGAATCAAATATATATGTGATTTTGCGCACCCATGCTGCCCTGTAGCAGTATTTCTGCTATAGGGCGGTCAGGAAGCGGTTTGTGTTACGTCGCTGTGTTACTTTAACTGACAATTGCGCGGTCATGCAACACTGCACCCAAATTAAATTTACATCCTTTTTTTCCCACAAATTGAGCTTTTTGGGGTTATTTGATCGCCTGTGCGTTTTTCATTTTTTGCGCTATAAAAAAAAAGCTGACAATTTTGAGAAAAAACAATATTTTGGACTTTTTGCTATAAAACATGTCCGGTAAAAAGATGTAAAAATCAAATTTCGTCATAAATTTTGGCCAAAATGTATTCTGCAACGTCTTTGCTAAAAAAAAAATCCCAATGTGTAAATTAATTGGTTTTCGTGAAAGTTATAGCGTCTACAAATGGCGGGAAAGATACTGGGATTTTTTTTTATTATACTAATATTGGCGGCGATCAGCGACTTACGGCGGTGATCAGCGATTTATGACAGTGATCGACTTATAGCGGGACTGCGGGACTGTAGCAGACATTTTGACACTGGGGGGGAACTGACTTGCAAAATGACGGTGTAAAACGTCGTTTGTGCAGTGGTGCTGCCCTGCTGCAGTAAAAATACTGTGGCTGGATGGCAAGCAGTTAAAAGTCAGCAGCTACAGTTTTCGTAAACACCTGAAACTCCTTTTTAAGCTAGTTTAACTCTAATAAAATGGCAGGGTATTGCTTTAAAGCTCAAACAGTGAACTTGCAGTGGGGCTGCCTCAGCACTGAAAACGTTAGCACTTTTACTTACCAGATCCTCCACTCCTGCAGGCTCCCTCCACGCTGCTAGATCGGTCCCTGCAGCCTTTTCTCCGCTGTGCCCCTATGGTCACACGTCTTCTGGCATCATCAAGTACAAAGCAGCATCAATAACACTTCATTGAACATGAGGATGCCAAGGAACAATCCATCACCAGAACATAGGGGACGACGTTTTCCAGGGGAAAGAGAGGGTTATTAGTGTAGAGGGCACCATATGATCAGGTGTTGTAAGACAGAATTTACAGAGCCCACTTAGAGCACACTAACATTTTTTCATGCTCATCCAGCAGTTAGTCATTTGGCTTTACAGATTCCATAACTATAACTATCACAAGGCCATGCCTTGCCTCCTGTTTGGTGCCTTGTGTGTCAGGCTCACAATTTCCATATTGTGTCCTACTAACTCCCTATAGTGTTACTAAACCCAGGACCCTGCATTCACTATATCTGGCCTCCCACAGTACACAGAACATGGAAATGCAATTATAACCTGTTAAATTCTCATCAGCATTCTTTTGACTTCTATCAGTGTCCAGCAGAGCACTAGTTACAGCTTGTAGGAGGAGTTTTCATTCTCCTGTAGGAGGATGCAGGACCCCTGACCTCTGTCTGGACAGTGCTGATTGGCCCTGTGCTGATCATATGCACTCTCCCAAGGAAAAAAAAGAAAAAAAAACTCAATACACACCAACTGAGCACTTGAAGCTTACCCCCGAGCCTCTGTTCTATCAGGAGATATTTAGGAGACACTGGAAGAAGGGGAGGATCAGGGAAGACAGGATCAAACACCCTTTTTACACAATGTGGAGAATTAACCTCTTCGGTTCCACAGCAAGTATAACATGCATGCCTTACTGCATATACAGACTGATTTTACTGTTGAGGGCTTAGTAACACTTTAACAGTATGCACTGTGATTAACTTTCTTCTGACATCTCCCTCCATGGTCTATACTAGCCTTTCTCAGCCTTTTGTATTTCAATGGTTTTTATTAATTTTTAAACATTTTAACACAGGAGCAACAAATCATGCCCATGCAGGGGCTACCAATTGCACATAAAAAATTTGAAAAAACAGTGCTCTAACACCAACAGAGCAAAAGGTGCGCCCACGCAGGGACTATCAATGGCACTTCAATGACAAAAACATTAATATAACACTGAGAGTAACTCAAACTAAAGGCAGCTATCCACTGCCACACCAAAAAAAAGAGAAGGAGGACAAAAGAAAACAAAACCAAGAGCAGGGGCCGAGAACGCCAATACCGAACAACATCACATCCCCAGACTAGCCGGAAGAGGGGGGGGGGGGCGAGCGTGGGAAAGGCATATTGCAACCACGGCTCCCATATTTTCAAGAATTTACATTTGGAGATACTTGACATCTGTTCATTGAGCATTATAGTGGTCATACTGTCCCGCACCCCCTGAAGAGGGAAAAACGGGCTCTTCCAGGCCTGAGCAATTGTTCTAGTGGCCGACAAAAACAAATAGGAAGCCAACTTCTGCTGATGAGCCAACAGGCCTGTATGGGACAATGAAGCAAAGCATACAGAGCATCCCAGCGTATGGAGAGATGGAACAAGGTGAAAAGGAGGCCAAACACACGAGACCAAAAATGAAACAGTCCCGGGCATGACCACCAGATATGCAATACATCACCATGAGTGCCACAACCCCAAAAGCATCGATCACTGCAGGCAGGGTTCGCCTGGGCCAAATGAGCCGGGACCCAATACCAACGAAACAATACTTTGTATGCCGCCTCCAGTGTAGTCGTATTAAATGAACATTTAGCTATAAGCAACCAGGCCCTATTCCAGTCCTCCAGATCCACAACTGAACAACATATGAAAGAGAAGTATGTGTTTTGCGTCTGTTCAAAGCTGCATAAAGAAGGGAAATAAGGCCCAGGGTGCCCAGACGCTGTTGACAAAGCAGTTCAAAGGCAGATTTCTGGTACGGGATTGCCGCAATTGACGGTAACAAAAAAATTCCGCAGGACATCTAGTGACTCCTGAAGAGAATTTCAGGTGAGGAAGGACCGAGAAGTCAAAAAGTGTTGCACCTGCGAAAAACCATTGGCCACCCACCAAAAAATCACCCTTTGTTGATCTAAACCCGGTGGGAAGAGAGGGTTGCTAGTAATTGGGAGCAAAGGCAGGAAAGGTGACATCAGGCCATTGGAGTAACGTACCGAGTCCCACACTTGTAAGCCATGGAGCAAAATCGGACTCAGTGCCGTAGGGCACAGGGCAGGGGGAAGCCATAGAAGCGTCGATGTCTCAATAGGGGCACAATTAGGTAGTTCCAGCAGGACCCAGAGAGGAAAGTCTGAGGAAGCATACAACATGGACAGCTTTCTCAGCCTTTTAACATGGAAAAACCCTTGAACTATCTTCACAGTCTCAGGGAACCCATGCTAATGCAAACCCATGTAAGGATTTTTGTCTTCTCAGGCGAAGTTCATATGCAACACTTTAAAAACCCCTACAGGTCATCAGTTTAGAATAATGCAGGAGTTCTGGTGCTCTCATTCTGACATGTGTGTCTCTTTAATTTTTTTAAGCTCCCTGTGTGATAGCATATAGGTGACAGGTTCTCTTTATGAGACATCTGGGGTCTATTAGACCGTGTCTCCCTTGATTGTGTTCATCAGCTGCTTCCCTGGGCACTGCTCCCATAATTGACAGCTCTGGACCAGGAAGTGACTTCATACATGTCACATCCTGGTCTGTACACAAGAGGGAGGCTTAGTGGATGGATGTCCGTTGAGCTCCTACTGCACTTTACAGCGACACCCACCATGATTGTACCGGATGGGATAGCGGAGCCTGGAGAACATGGCTGGGGGATTGCAGAGAGACATCACATCATGGCAGTTGTGGAAGTGACCAATAGCTTTGCAGCCCGCTTGTAGTTTATCACTTCCACATTGAAAGCCGACATTCGGCTTTACAAAAGTACACACACTCCTGCTCAGTATGGCCACTGGGAGTGCATTAACAAACATGTCTGCAGCATGGATAAAAATCCAAATCCCCAGCAAGTGGCTGGGTATTTGGAATTTACAGCCCCCCTATCCTGGCGCCCTAAGGCTGCTGCCAAGACTGCCTTATGCTGGAGCTGGCCCAGTCTACAGAGCTACATTGCATGATGGTCACTGGGGAGAATGCTCCTTACACTTGTCATAATTGGAAAGGATACTGCCTTACAGAATGCTAAAAAGATCATTGTTGTAAGCAGTTACTTATCTGAGAGGCAGACATTGCTCATTTATTAAGGAGCCACTTTCAACCTTGTGAGGAAACCTAGAATTCCATGGAACCCTGGTTGGGGAAAGGCTGGTCTATACTGTGGCTGTGCTATACACACTGCTGGTAATAAATTTCTTTGTGCAATGGGATGACCTAGGTCAGCAGTCCCAGAAATGACCCTGAAAAAGGTCAAGTGTTTGGGACCCATCACTGCTTTCCAAAACAGCTCTCTGCAGTTCCCTGTGTAGCTCTGTTGTAAAACATAATTTAGGCTGCTTTCACATGCCGCTGATCCTATTTTCTTCTGCTTTTGCATTTAAAAAAGTGGATGAAAAACGTGTGACCATGTATTCCTATGGAACTCTTCACACTGATATGTTTTAGGTCATGTGCAATTTTTAAAATCCTGCTTGTTGCATTTTTAGTGTAGGCTTGGTGAATAAAAACACACAAACGCACCTTTCCATTGAAATCCATGGAAAACACAGCAGAAAATGCATCAAAAATGCATCCGCGGTGATGCGTTTTTGAGTAAAATGTCCTGTAAAAAACACGTCAAAAACGTGACAAAAAACAAGGTAAGCATGGGCTTTTGCAGAGTTTTTGCTAGTATCAGTGTGACAATAGCCTTAATCAAGGGTTACCTAGGTGTGACATGTGGCCATGCTCAGTTTAAATTAGTGAAACAAAATTAGGATAATGAATAAGGTGAAGCAATAGAATTTAGACAGCAAACTTCACCTAATTGAAACAATTAAGACCTTTTCTGTGGTGAACAGAAAAATGTCTTCACATAGAAAAATGCCTATTAGTAAATGTCGAATTGGAATAGTTGTGTTTACAAAATAGACAATTCTAAACTTGGTCTCTAGAGGACATAGGAGCCAAGATCCCATTTTCTGTTTTTCCCATTTCTTCCTAGAAACAATTGGCAGGTGTGATTTGTTGTTTGCTTTCTTTTAATGCTAATTTTCTTATTAATTCTCTTTCTTGTTTTGTAGTGTTTTTTACATGTTCAAATAAATGCATTTTTTTAATGAATGTTAAGAGTAATGCATATTATTTTCTAATGTTAAATATATATATATAATCATTACAGTTACATCTGTTATATGACAAATAATTTTTAATGTTGAATTTGAATTTCCTTATAATATTTACTTATGAGTATATATCTTAATTCCTGAATTGTGGTACTCTATATATGCTAAATAGCATTGCAGTCAGCTTGTGGCTTAGTGGTTAGCACTTCTGCCTAGCAGCACTTGGGTTGCCAGTTCAACTCCCAACCGTGGCACTAAAGGCAATGAGTTTGTATGTTTTACCTGTGCGGGTTTCCTCACATGTCTAAATTGTCCAAATTATAAGAATGTGAGTTAGGGACTTTAGATCGTATGCTCCTTGAAAGTATGGCTTGATGGGGTGGGGGGGAGCACTGTTGAGCAGCCAACAGAGATGGCTCTTAAAACTAAGCTCGGCTCCTCACCTCCCAGGCACTCTTTCACTCCCAGACTGAATGGAAATGAGCTGGCCAGCTGGAATTCTTCTCCTTCTCACCCCTAGCACCACACAGGGCCAACAGGTCCAGCTGGCAAGTGGGGACTGCAGAATTACTTGCCCAATCCCCGGGGGACCCGCTGCAGGCCTGCAACACATTAATGGCCACCATCTTGCCATGGCTGGTGCCCACCTCCTCAGCCAGCATGATCACCTGGCGGACCCCAGCCACCTCACACAGCCCTGGAGCTCCCCACTCCTGGACTTGGGCTCCTACTACAGCCTGCTGTGGAGGACCGGTGCCCTGTGGGAGGATTCACCCCACATCTCTGGTGGGTGCCCATACTACAGCCCCAGGCTTCACAGATTTCAGAGGCCTAGTAGGCCAAGCAGGGTTCTGTAGAGAAAGCCTACACCCTCCAGAGGGCTTGCCCACAGTGAAGGAAGCCAAGGGGTCCCACTGTCTATCCTGGGCCGCTGGACAATACTTAACACCCCCACTGGGACACATCAACTCCCCCAGCTGTCTTCCAAACCCCTTGTCACAACTCCACTTGGTGGTGGAGCATCCCTGACCCTCGCTCCTAGCTCACACTGGCCCTTCCGCACACCTGAAGGCTCACAAAGTTACACCAGCCAAATCCTGTTTCCTTACGGGTGATAAGCAGTGATCCTGATGAGGTGAAACTGCATTGCCGAAGTCCTTATTACACGTTGTCCACCAAAGGGAGACCCTGTCATGGATATCATGAGAAAGCACTCCATAGCTACTCTGGTCAAGCTGACCAAACCAGCAACTAGTTTTACGAAAGCTTCCACTAATCCTGCTAAAAGGTCTCAATCCAAAATTACCTCACCTCAACCCTCACCGGAATAGCCATCTTTTTCCCAAGAGACTGACTCCCAATTAGACGAATCGTTCAATGACGGTCTCCAAGTCACCCAGAATGAAGAACCCACTGATATGATGATCTGTGACTTAGCCCTACTTGAGAAATTTAAACTTCTACTTCAGAAGGAACTGAACACAGCCATGGAACAACTTAAAACAAGATTACGCGTGAAATTAGGGACATAGGGTCCCACATAGATGATCGCGAACACAATATAGACGGCGCCATCCTCGTAATCGACAACCACGAACAAGATATTGACACAATCAAATTGGACCTCCCTTCTGCCCTACAAAAACTCGAAGACCTGGGGAACTGCAGTAGGAAAGGTAACTTTTGGATCAGAGGCCTTCCAGAATCAATAGAGGACTTAAATTCATCAGTTACAGCACTGCTACAGGAACTTGTCCCTGGAATCCCAATCGAACATGTTGGAATTTGATAGAATCCACAGAGCCCTGGGCCTGAAAAGACCTGAGGGTCCCCCCCCCCCAGAAATTATTAAACATGCATTTTAAAGAAGTGGCCATGCAAGCAGCCTGGTCCAAGACAGACTTGACCTTTTAATCCCAAAAAATATGAAATATTCTCTGATCTCGCCCCACAAACGCTTCAATTATGCAGAGAGCTGAAGCCTTTAGTCCAGACACTACAGAGTCAATGCATCAAATACCGTTGGAACTTCCCCTTCAAATTAACCCTTTCTTTCCAGGGTCATCCCCATGCTTTCTGAAGAAGTCCAGGAAGTCCTCACAAGGCTACAACTAATGCTAACAACTTCCACTGGCTCACAGACATCGCAAACCTCTCCCTGCAAATCTACTCGCCTTACTCTCCTCTGGGAATCTCTTCCTCGAAGGCGACGACTGGTACAGAGACATACCAAATCAGTTTCCTGACCAGATACTCTGGAGTAGGACTGGACCCCTTTGTAATTCCCAGCCCGATCACACGGGACCACCCGCCTCAGTGTCGACATCTCCTCTGCAGGGATGCCTCTTCCGGAATCTTCAAACCTCCATGCATTAACTCTCCCATTTGTCTTTTCAGGTTTTTATGTTCTTTCTTTACTCAATCTGAGACTGAGGTCCGACCACCGTGGTCGGGATCCGGGTGCAGCCTTTACAAAGCCAGGCCCTCTTTAACGTGAAGGTATTTGGAAGTGTGGCATATTCTGTGCTCCCCACCTCATGCCCTACTTAATTAACTACTCCTCCGACTTCGTCAACTATGGCTTCTGCTGGTCCCGACTGCATGGTCAGCGACCCCTTCCTTCTACTCCATTTACCGATATTTTACTATGTTGCCAAGTGGATATGAATGACGGCGCTCTCATTTGCACTCACTCTCTCCCCATGTATTCTTCCCTTTTCAGTTTTTTCCTTTCCCTTTCCCATCCCCTCTCCATCCTAAGTTCTCCTCCCCTCTTTCATTTTCTCCCTGCTCCGGTTAGACCATTGAACGTTGGTTAATTTTTTTTAATGTTTTCTAATTACGTTATACAATGTGTGCCTGGGGGGTTCCTAGTGACCCCCTATTTTGGCAGTTCGTTTATCCACTGCCTACGTTTGTTTAGACAATCTCCCTCCTGACACCCCTGCAGTTGAGCCTTCTACATCTCACTTTACTACTCTTCCTTTTCTAACCTTTTTTCACTTTATATTTCCCAGGATGTCGAAACGCCTGTCCATTACACACTTGATACACCACGGTTCACCTCTGGGTTCAACAGGTATTTCACCCTCTGTCAAGGTGTGAGGTCAGGTTTAGAGACCAATTGCTACAGCAGTTGTAAGGCTTACCTGAAACCAGCAGGATTGGTACACCAGCGTGTCACCCTGGGAATGCCGCAGGCTCACCTGAGGTGTGGGGTCTAAGTATCCACCGGTCTTCCCCAAGCTCCTAATGGTGGAGATGGATTTGGCTGCATGTGAATACCAGGTCACAGTTTCAGGATCACCCCACCAGGGAAAGGGCAAGCTGGAAACCAAGAGCGGATCAAACAGTTTAAGGATAAGACAAAAGCGAAGTAAGTCACAAGCGATATAGACGGCAGCAGTAAGGATGAGCGTGATATTGGCTGGAAGGCACAATAATCTGGCAAGGAGGAAGTGCATGGACTTGGCTTTTATAGGAAGTTCATGGAAGGAGCAAAGAGTTCAAGGTTCAAGAGAAAACAAGACACAAGGCAGGATTATCCAATAAATCAGGCAGAGTATAATCCAGCATCCCAGGTAGCTCAGTGAGAAGAAATATTGCCTCTCACCGCCGAAGGCCCAGGTTTGATCCCAGGCTCTAACACCACCCTCTATCCATCATGATGGCTACATCCAAATTCACTATTGTATCCCACAATGTAAAGGGCTTTAATTCCCTTCAGAAATGTAAATGTGCTTTTACCTACTATGCTTCACACCGAGCTCACATCATAGGGCTACAGAAAGCTTGATTCTCCACATCTTCCCACCCTAAATATTTTCAGAAAAATTGCCCTCAGGTATTCCAGGCCAATTTTTCGATGTTAAAGTGACCATAGTCAATTATTATGCTCCAAACACCTACCAATCCCGCTTCCTCTCCCATTTACTGAAGGTAATCTCCTCACATAAAAAAGGCACCTTAGTCATCATAGGCAACAGCAACCTAGTGCTAAACAGACAATTAGATCGCACCCCTCCAATTGTCCCCACCGAGACTTTAATGGCACTAATTCACAAACACAGAGATTTGCAGACCTCCTATCTGAATATGCGTTAGTAAATGCCTGGAGAGAACTCAATCCTTGTGCACGGGACTTCACTTATTATTCGGCACCCAATAACTGCCATACGCATATAGACCACTTCCTTATCCCCCAAGCCTTCATTCCTGACGTCCTTAGTGTTAAGATACTGTCTACATCGTAGTCGGATCACTCACCTCTCCTTCTCAGTTGCAGAACACTAGCTCCAACCCCTGTGCAATCCGGTGCCCGCTGTATCCTCCGGAGGACACAGTGGAACACCGATCGTCGTACGGGACCTCTGTGTGAGGTCCCGATCATGTGATCACTGATTGGCCAATTAGTGATCACATGCAGAGTAGTAAGCAAGATGTCACTTCTGACCAGAGGCGGACTGACTACTCATGGGGCCCCTGGGCAATAGGGGATCATGAGGCCCCTGTGTCCTTGCCCAAACTCAAAAAAGCCTATGAAAAAGGTACCAGGGGCATCTCATGGGGCCTCCTACTGACCCCGGGCCCTCGGGCAGTGCCCGAGTTTCCAAATGGTCAGTCCGCACCTGCTTCTGACATCATTGCTTACTACGTGTGAAATCTGTGAATGATCACAGAGGTCACATGGTACAAGGCTATTCCACAACAACCTTGTACCATGTGATAATCTGTGACCAATCACAGCTCACACAGTAGTTCTCAATGGCTGCAAGAATACAGCCAGAGAGAAGGAGAAATGATTGCTTTTACAGCCTTTATGGGTGTAAAAGCAATCAGTGTAAAAAAAAAAATCTCCATCACCCCCCCACAAGTAGTACAGTGTCACCATGGTGAGACTGTACTGCTAGGGTGACAGTATGTAGAAAAAAAAAACAAATAATAATATAAAAAAATAAAATAAAAATGTAAAAAACGTTTTTAAAAGTTATAATTTTTGGTTATAAACGAATTTGGGTTATTTTTTTTTTTTACTAAAAAGATAAATAAATTATGGCCAAGATTTGTGTAAAAATATTATTTATTTGCAAAATATGAGAAAAACACTTTTTTTCAAATTTTTTGGACATTTTCATTTATATAGCAAAAAAAATAAAAATCCCAGTGGTGAATAAATACCACCAAAATAAAGCTTTATCTGTCTAAAAAAAAAACGCTAAAAAATTCATATGGGTACAGTGTTGCATGACCGTGCAATTGTCATTCAAAGTGTGATAGCGCTGAAAGCTGAAAATTGGCCTGGACAGGAAGGGGGTAAAAGTGTCTGGACTGGAAGTGGTTAAATGTCGATGTCAAAATATTGGCAAAAAGTCTCGCCACTAGAATTAACTGCTTTTTACACCACCTCATTCACAAAGATCCAGGGGCTTTGTTTCCCTTCAACAAGCTTCAGAAAACACCCGAAGGGTCAACCACCTTATTCACTTGCTTTGCCTACACAACACTCCCGGCATGATCCTGAGCTTAAACATACACAAAGCATTTGATTTGCTGTCTTGGGAATATATGTACTACGCTCTGGAAAAATGGGGTTTCCGTCCCGTCTTCATGTCTTGGGTAAAGGCCCTATGCCATGGACCCTCTGCAATGGTCCGCTATCTCTCCAGACAATCCCCAGCTTTCCCTATTCAAAGAGGAACACGTCAGGGATGTCCCCTCTCCCCAATACTTTTCGTTTTAGTCCTAGAACCCTTACTCCACCTCATAAGATCCAACCCGGATATCAAAGGGATTCTACTAGCCCATCAAACGTTTAAAGTTAGTGATTTTGCTGACAACCTGCTTATAACCCTAACTCAACTGCATACCTCCATATCCACTGTTTTCTTAATTTTAACCAGATTCTCCCGTATATCAGGTCTTGTAGTAAATGAAGACAAATCTTCAGCTCTTAATGGTTCCCTTCCAGAAGTGGACATAAACTTACTCAAACAAAATTACAAGTTTACTTGGCCCCCCACGCGTCTGGAATACCTGGGGATTAACCTTAAAAACTCTTACTATACCCTATAAGAGGCCAACTACACCTCAACTTTCCACTCCCTTAAATCACTCCTCACCACTTGGTCACACCAACCCCTCTTGTGGATGGGTAGAATGAACGCAACAAAAATGACTATCCTTCCCAAACTTTTATACCTATTATGCACTATCCCGGTCCCAATTCCCTCTTATGCCTTGAACTCTTTTCAAAATCACGTTCTGCACTTTATCTGGGCCAACAAATACTCTCCGGTCACTACATACACCATGCTTACACACTGGAAACAGGGTAGCCTGGGAGTTTCTAACTTTTCTAAGCATTATTGGTGGCTCAGATCACACCCTTAACCTACCTGTATGCAGCACAAGCCCCCATATAGGTAACTTTAGAAGCACTTTCCTGCCACCCGATCTCCCTCTCCTTCCTTTTATGGCTTCCTCCGAAATCCAGACCCACATCTCTTAGCCCCCTTATGGCCCACTCATTGCACATATGGGACTCAAAAAAATACTCCAGTGGACTAATCTCTCCTCACTTACCACTACTCCCCCTCATGGGCAACCCCCCCACTGAACTCTTCTGCTATCTACAGCTCAAACATTGGGTAACTTCGATCCACACCAATAAAGATCTGACCACACAACTATCCCTGTTTGAACACATTTGCCATAGGACGCTTCTCTCCCCTAAACTTATCTCAATTCTGTATTCGCAATTAACTAACCTGCAGAACCCCAACTGCCATGCTTACGTTTCCAGATGGGAAAGGGACCGCAAAAGGCTCTAAAGATCATACATGTTGGTCACATATATGGTCAACCATGACCTCATGCCCTATTAATGTCCTCACCATGGAATTGACCTTTAAAACATCTCCACTAGCTTTACTCCATTCATCTGCCCCCAACACCTGTTTTCGTGACTGTAACGTGCCGGGCGATGTACTACACATCTGGTGGGCATGCCCTATGCTCTCCTGATTTTGGTCAAAACTCCTCAGATTACTTCAATCATTACATACCTACTCCTTCTTGAGAGACCCGTGGTACACTATCTTACACCTAAAACCTCCGGGTCTGTCTAAAAACGAATTTAAACTAGCCACCCACATACTATTTGCGGCTAAACAAACCATAGCGAAAGCCTGGAAGCAGCAATTTGTATCCTTCACAGAAGTCCATCACCGCCTTGACTTTTTTCTAATAAATTAAAAGCTGGCTCGTATACTCTGATACCCACAAGAGATTCATTAAGATTTGGAATCCGTGGATTCGATATGCCCACCCGGAAATCTATGCGAATAGCTTTATTTCACTATAACCCAATCATACCTCACTAACTGAACTCAAGCGTTTCGAACGTCCATTACTCACCTTTTCTCTTCTCTTCCTCCGCTTTATTTTAATCTCTATTTTTCGGCTCCTCAGCAGGGCTGCCTTTAAGAAGTTCACTTGATGCATTATATCTCCTATTTTGCTAGCATTTTAGCGTATCTTCATCGCTATAATTCTCATTATTGATGTCGGCTGTTGATCTACCACCGAACAACTTTTTTACCTATCCGGCACAAAATGTTTGTTCTACTTCTGTTTTAGGACATGTTATCCTAATCATTACCTACCTTAATTATATTTCATGCATGTAAAACTGCTGTTGACTACTGTTTTTAGTCAAAATCTTGTTTATGTCTTAGAAAATGGTTTAATTTGTATTCTGTACTTGAAATATTGAAAAAACCTATTGAAAAGAAAGCAGGGCCTGATGTGAATATACAATATGTATGTAAAGTGCTGTGTAAATTAACGTCACTATATAAATACCTGAACTAATAAAAATGCATGTTTATATATGTGTTTTTTGCAATCTGGTACATTTTAGAAATTTTCACATAATGTAGACAAAAGAGCTAAAATTACAAATAAAAAGTGTGGATGTACAGGACTGTAAGCTCAGATAAAGGTGTGTTAGTGATTTTGGGGGGGGGGGGGCCACACTTTTCTTTTTGGTTAAGGGGTTCCCCTTCAAATCCATGACAGTTATATCTCTGTCATTTGACATTTAATTTTTAATGTCTAATTCATATTTTCTTAGAATATCTACTTAGAATTATATATCTTCATTCTTGAATCATGGCACTACTATATATTCCAAATTAATGTTTTTGGCAGCTTAGTGGTTAGCACTAGCAACACCAGGGTCATTGGATCAAATCCCACCCATGGCACCACATACCTGGAGTTTGCACGTTGTCTCTGTTCCTGTGTGGGTTTCCGCAAACACTCCAAAGACATTCTGGTAGGTTAATTGGCACTAGTATGAATGTATAGGTGAAACTCGAAAAATTAGAATATCATGCAAAAGTTCATTTATTTCAGTAATGCAACTTAAAAGGTGAAACTAATATATGAGATAGACTCATTACATGCAAAGCAAGATAGTTCAAGCCGTGATTTGTCATAATTGTGATGATTATGGCTTACAGCTCATGAAAACCCCAAATCCACAATCTCAGAAAATTAGAATATTACATGCAATCAATAAAAGAAGGATTGTACATAGAACAATATCGGACCTCTGAAAAGTATAAGCATGCAAATGTACTTAATACTTGGCTTGGGCCCCTTTTGCAGCAATTACTGCCTTAATGCGGCGTGGCATGGAAGCTATCAGCCTGTGTCACTTCTGAGGTGTTATGGAAGACCAGGATGCTTCAATAGCGGCCTTCAGCTCTTCTGCATTGTTCAGTCTCATGTCTCTCATCTTTCTCTTGGCAATGCCCCATAGATTCTCTATGGGGTTCAGGTCAGGCGAGTTTGCTGGCCAATCAAGCACAATAATCCCATGGTTTTTGAACCAGGTTTTGGTGTTTTTGGCAGTGTGGGAAGGTGTCAAGTCCTGCTGGAAAATGAAGTCAGCATCCCCATAAAGCTCATCTGCGGAAGGAAGCATGAAGTGCTCCAGAATCTCCTGGTAGACGGCTACGTTGATCCTGGACTTAATGAAGCACAGTGGACCAACACCAACAGATGACATGTGTCAGGGCTCCAGGGTGTGACCAGAGGTATGTGACTGACGCAGGGAAACGCAGGCTTCAGATAAGTTATAACAATATAATTTATTAAAGACTAACGATACAAACATAAACGCAGTGCAATACTAAAACATAACACAGTGCAAACGAACCAAACCAAACCACCCACAGATAACAGTACATACAATGCAAGCGTCGTCAGGCAGGCCGGGTCAATAACAATCGGGCAGGTAGGTACAGGGGGTCAGGCAGAGAATGGTTGGGGTCACAAGCCAGGGATGAAACAGGAGAAGTCAGAAGAGGTCCAGATCAGGCAGGGTCAGCAACGAATCAGTCAGACAGGGACAGGAACAGGAACAGGAATGCAGGAACAAGATACAGGGCCCAGGAAAAACACACACCAAGGCAAAGACTGCAGGTCTGGCCATCACTTAAATACACCTGCATAAGGAGTTTCAGGTGTTTGGCTGGCTGCAGGGTTGAGTCTCTGATTGCTGGGAGCACCCGCTGACCAGCCCTGGTACTGCAGCCCACAAGGCAGGTGAGTCCCACCATTACTGGCAAGTCCATTCCTAACAGTAACCCCCCCTCAAGGAGCGGCCTCAGGACGCTCCAAACAGTCCTAGCTGGGCAAAATGTTCCACCGCCCGGGTCTGGTAACTGGCGGGATATCAAAGACTGGCACATCGGGCAGGACTCCGGGCAGCGGCACACCGGGCAGGACTCCGGGCAGCGGCACACCGGGCAGAGGCACATCGGGCAGGACTCCGGGCAGCGGCACATCGGGCAGCGGCACATCGGGCTGGACTCCGGGCAGCGGCACATCGGGCTGGACTCCGGGCAGCGGCACATCGGGCTGGACTCCGGGCAGCGGCACATCGGGCTGGACTCTGGGCAGAGGCACATCGGGCTGGACTCCGGGCAGAGGCACATCAGGCTGGACTCCGGGCAGAGGCACATCGGATCACCAGGCGGAGCGGCAGGCACCGGGCCACCAGGCGGAGCGGCAGGCACCGGGCCACCATGCGGAGCGGCAGGCACCGGGCCACCAGGCGGAGCGGCAGGCACCGGGCCCCCAGGCGGGGCGACAGGCACCGGGCCCCCAGGCGGGGCGACAGGCACTGGGCCCCCAGGCGGGGAGACAGGCACCAGGCCCCCAGGCAGAGCGACAGGTCTCGGGCCCCCAGGCAGAGCGGTGGGCACCGGACCCCCAGGCGGAGCGACAGGTCTCGGGCCCCCAGATGGAGTGACAGGTCTCGGGCCCCCAGGTGGAGCGGCGGGCGCCGGACCCCCAGGCGGAGCGACAGGTCTCGGGCCCCCAGACGGAGCGGTGGGCGCCGGACCCCCAGGCGGAGCGACAGGTCTCGGGCCCCCAGGCGGAGCGGCGGGTGCCGGACTCCCAGGCGGAGCGACAGGTCTCGGGCCCCCAGGCGGAGCGGCGGGCGCCGGACCCCCAGGCGGAGCGACAGGTCTCGGGCCCCCAGGCGAAGCGGCGGGCGCCGGACCCCCAGGCGGAGTGACAGGTACCAAGTCACCAGGCACGACAGTGGGCTCCGAGTCAACTGGCATGACCGCTGGCACTGGGTCAGACATTGGATCGTCTGGCTGGACAGCGGGCATCGGGTCACCAGGCATCAGGTCATTTGGCTCGACAGCGGGCACCGCGTCATCTGGCAAGGCAGTGGGCACCAAGTCACCAGGCACGACAGTGGGCCCTGAGTCAATTGGCACGACAGCGGACACCAAGTCATCAGGTACCGGATCGTCTGGCTCAACAGCAGGCACCGGGTCATCTGGCGCTGGATCGTCTGGCTCGACAGCGGGCATCGGATCACCAGGCATGACCGCGGGCACTGGGTCATCAGGCATTGGATTGTCTGGCTCGACAGCGGGCATCGGGTCACCAGGTATGACAGCGGGCACTGGGTCACCAGGCATCAGGTCATTTGGCTCGCCAGCGGGCACCACGTCATCTGGCAAGGCAGTGGGCACCGAGTCACCAGGCACGACAGTGGGCTCTGAGTCAATTGGCACGACAGCGGGCACCAAGTCATCAGGTACTGGATCGTCTGGCTCGACAGCAGGCACTGGGTCATCTGGCGCTGAATCGTCTGGCTCGACAGCGGGCATCGGGTCACCAGCCATGACAGCGGGCACTGGGTCATCAGGCATTGGATCGTCTGGCTCGACAGCGGGCATCGGGTCCTTAGGTACCGGATCGTTTGGATCGACAGCGGGCACCGGGTCATCTGGCGTTGGATCGTCTGGCTCGACAGTGGGCATCGGGTCACCAGGCATGACAGCAGGCACTGGATCCTCAGATACCGGATCGTCTGGATCGACAGCAGGCACCGGGTCATCTGGCGCTGGATCGTCTGGCTTGACAGCGGGCATCGGGTCACCAGGCATGATAGCGGGCACTGGGTCATCAGGCATTGGATCGTCTGGCTCGACAGCGGGCATCGGGTCACCAGGTATGACAGCGGGCACCGGGTCATCAGGCATGATAGGATCATCAGGCTGGATCAGTTCATCAGGCTGGGTACAGACATCAGGCTGGGTAGAGACATCAGGCTGAAGTGCGGGTGCCGAGGCACCAGGCTGAACCACGGAAGGCAGGTTCTCAGACGGCAGGCTCACCGGTTTGGATACTGGCAGGATGGTACTGGTTGGAAAGAATTTTTGCTTTTTTCTGGTTTTAACTACTGGAGCACTGCAAGTAAACGCAGGTCTGCAAACGAATGGAGCAGCTAGAGACAGAGAAGAGCTGGAGGATGGAACAGGGGAGGGAACAGTTGCTACAGAGGGCTTCTTTACAGGGTTAAAGGCAGGATAGGTGCAGCGAGTGGGAACAGGGTACTGACATGCGGTAGATAGCAGGGTATACTGGGCTGTAACTGGAGGTGCTGTTGGGAATGCAGGAATAGAGCTTTGAGGAAATAGATTAGAAGCAGGACTGGGTTTTTGTAAGCTGACTGAGGCTGGGTGCAACAAATCTGTCCATGTCTGCAGTATGGGTTGAACAAAGCTGAGTTTACACAAAGCCTGTCTGACCAAAGACTGCACTGCGTTTATACAATCCCTTAATACCTGTGGTGAACATGCAGCATAATGCTCCAAGAAGCAACCCACATCATCCTCTAATAACCATACCAGGGACTCTACCTGGTCTGCACTAAATGGCGGCAAAAAGTCATTCCTGCTTTCAGGGGCACCAGATGAAGCCAACTCTACACAAACCTGAATCAAAGGTTGCACCTCAGAGAACTCTGTGCCCTGATCTACTAGAACATGAGCGATCCGTATACATTCTAGCAGTTGATCCCGGGTATACTCCCTCAGAGCCTGATAAGCATATTCTCTGTCATCAAAAACCAGCAGCGACAAATACACAACCTCATCAAGATCCATCTTTCCCAGCAACAAGCCAAGATGGCTTCCCTGTGCAGCCACTTCTGGTCAGGATAGGCCTTGGTGTAATGTCAGGGCTCCAGGGTGTGACCAGAGGTATGTGACTGACGCAGGGAAACGCAGGCTTCAGATAAGTTATAACAATATAATTTATTAAAGACTAACGATACAAACATAAACGCAGTGCAATACTAAAACATAACACAGTGCAAATGAACCAAACAACCCACAGATAACAGTACATACAATGCAAGCGTCGTCAGGCAGGCCGG